>NC_048584.1:6174300-6474300 GCF_013265735.2 Oncorhynchus mykiss | reverse complement strand
ATGCCGTGTTCACCATGAGGCTGCTGCTGGAACTTGCAGACTGTTTGGTTTCGTTTTGATGCACGTGTGCAGAAGGCTCCCCACTGGAACATCGGCCCCTTCCAAACTCTTCTTAAGTGTGTTGTGGGAGTGGTATGCAGGAGTTGGAGGTGGAGATGGAGAAGTGACTGGGGTGCTGTCAGAGAACTTGTCACTTGGTTTGTGATGTTTGAAACAGATCTCACTCCACCTTTTTGGCGCTAAATTCCGCTGCGTCCCAGAGTTCCACTGGCATTGCTCATCTGTACAGAACCCCCCTGTCGATCATCCATACACAGCATTCTGCACCTTCAAAAACAAACTGTAAGAATAGTCAATTACGTAGTGCCCACTAAGCTCATCACTAAGCTATGGGCCGCCACCAGGTGGTATGGGTAGGCAACAACACGTCTGCAACGCTGATCCTCAACAATGGGGCCCCTCAGGCTTGTTTACTTAGTCCCCTCCTGTACTCCCTGTTCACCCACGACTGCGTGGCCAAACACGACTCCAACAACATCATTAAGTTTGCTGACGACACAACAGTGGTAGGCCTGATCACCGACAATGATGAGACAGCCTATAGGGAGGAGGTCAGAGAACTGGCAGTGTGGTGCCAGGACAACAACCTCTCCCTCAATGTGAGCAAGACAAAGGAGCTGATCTTGGACTACAGGAAAAGACGGGCCAAACAGGCCCCCATTAACATCAACAGGGCTGTAGTGGAGTGGGTCGAGAGTTTCAAGTTCCTTGGTGTCCACATCACCAACGAACTATCATGGTCCAAACACTCCAAGACAGTCGAGAAGAGGGCACGACAAAACCTTTTCCCCCTCAGGAGACTGAAAAGATTTGGCATGGGTCCCCAGAACCTCAAAAAGTTCAACAACTGTACCATCGAAAGCATCCTGACCGTTTGCATCGCTGCCTGGTATGGCAACTGCTTGGCATCTGACCGTAAGGCGCTACAGACTGTAGACTGTAGTACATCACTGGGGCCAAGCTTCCTGCCATCCAGGACCTATTTAATAGACGTGTCAGAGGAAAGCCCATAAAATTGTCAGAGACTCCAGTCACCCAAGTCATAGACTGTTTTCTCTGCTACTGCACGGCAAGTGGTACCGGAGCGCCAAGTCTAGGACCAAAAGGCTTCTTAACAGCTTCTACCCCCAAGCCATTACTCAGCTAGCTGCCAGAAATAAATTTGACCAGTCATGCTTATCAGTTTATAGTGTCGTGACGTTGGATTGATTAATGTGATGACTGCTGTTCATCGAATGTTTAACTGTTAATAATTACGTGATTAAATTAATCAGGTAATTATTAACTCCGTAACCTGGGGCACCATGGGAAAGTTTGGCTTTATTGAGTTTCTATTTCCCAAATTAACTCAGAATATCGATTTTACATCAGTCACTAATTAATACATTTCCTCTACAGTCTCATTCTGAACATCGCATAATCCAGGAATCCGCACAAACCCGAGTCCCACTAAGTCTGTACCACACCAATTGAGTTGATTATTTATTTACTATCAAGCTAAAATGATAAGATACACAAACACAGTCTAGGCTATTGATTAGAACTTAGTACAATGAAACAGGTCCCTAGCGGGCCAACACAATATGAAACGTGTTACACAAAATGGGGATTTCAAAAAAGAGAGAAAGAGTGCACAAGAGAAAAGCACACTTGGGTACATTTGTAAACTATGCTTAGTTTAACCCTAACTTTGCCCAGAACTGCATCTCTTATGGGTCAGAATATAATGATGTAATTACGTGTCGAAGGTCCCCGATGCGGTATCTCCTCGTGGACCGAGTTATGAATTCTCTTCTGATGGCGACGCTTCTGCTGTTACCGGGTGTAACTCTCTGACTGTCCACACGATGTCAGTGTCCTTTCTCTTAGTGGTCTGTTTCCGCGCCCTTGTTCTGAAGGGGTCTTCTGAGGACTGCCAGCCATGTAGCTCAGGGCTCCAGCATAGGAATGAAAGCAGTGTAGACACGATTCCTTGGAGAGTAGACACAGCTACTCATCCGTAGCATAAATTGTTAAAGGTTCCTTTGTCTTCAATGTTGTGTTGCGTTTTGGGGTGTTGCATTTTGGAGTTACAACTAATTGGACCTTGGCTGCAGCTCATGGTCACCTAGTCATGTTAATTCTTAACTCATGTGTTTTGTCCTCGTGTCAGAAATGGGTCAGAAATGGGCGTTTCTGCCTTTTAGGGCAAGTTCTCTGGGCGTAACTAGTTACGAGGCAAGGTCTGGATTTTACTCAGATCCAATTTAGACAACTAACTTCACATTTCATCTTTACAAAAACATTCTCTTTGATCTAGATATTTTCCACACAACGTACAGTATGCAAACATCACGTAAATTTCCAAGGTTTCCATTTATAAAGTTGTCATTTCACTTTTAATAACATAACAAAAACGACATTCATTTTCATATTCCATCTATCGACATTACTACCATTTTGGCTGACGAAACATATGGACAATATGTCCATTTATTGCATGTTACTGTTCTGAGGTAGATTCTCCATAGGCCCATCATACATTCCATTCCTTCAGTGAGAGGACAAAGGGATTTTGTCTGCTGCCTTAAGATTTACAGTGTCATAAAACCCCCACCTACATACCTCTTGATCTCTCCCCCTCCAGCGGGTATGAGAGATGTCTCTTGTAGGAGTGTGGTCCACGGTAACCTGACCCGAACAGGCCAGTCATGACAATAGTATATGCGAATTTGCATAATTTTGTGGAGTTAAATTAGTGTCAGAATTTAACAAATCTCGTCTGTTTTTAAACAGGTCGACAGGAATTATTATTTTGCCGAAAATAGTAATGTACAGTGAGTTTATAGAGTTTGAAAGTAGCTTTCTTACCTCAACTAAAGGCCCTCTCTAGTCAGAATGAGCAGCTCACAGATGCAGGCTGCAGTGGAGCAGTGGGAGAGAGGGGAGCAGCAGTAAACGGTTAACAACAACACACCTAGATCACACCGACAGTGTTATTACAGCAAATGTTACGCAACATCATCTGGATATGCGTGCAACAAAAGTTAGACATAAACCGTCTATGCATACAATTTGACACATAGGTTTGATATATCCAAGGCATGCACCACACAGAACGCACTGCAACTACCTCTGCAATGGCAATTGCAGCGTTCCATTGGAAATTAATGTACTTCTAGTGCACCAAAATGCAAAACTCTGTCGGCGTGATCGAGGTGTAAGCTAGAAACCAAGAAAGTTTCACAGCATTTCGCTCCTGGTTTTCATATCAACTTTCTTTTGCTGTCCAGAAGCCAAATGCACAGTCCTAGTCATTAACAACCCATCCTACAGTAGCTTTACATATATTTACCAGCATATTTACCTTTTCCCTCTTTCTAACGGAGATGTTCATCTCTGTCATATGAAACGGCTTGCATACAGTTGAAGTCGGAAGTTTACATACACCTTAGCCAAATACATTTAAACTCAGTTAACAATTCCTGACATTTAATCCTAGTAAAAATTCCCCATCTTAGGTCCGTTAGGATCACCACTTTATTTTAAGAATGTAGAATGTCAGAATAATAGTAGAGAGAATGATTTATTTCAGCTTTTATTTATTTTATCACAATCCCAGTGGGTCAGAAGTTTACATACACTCAATTCGTTTTTGGTAGCATTGCTTTAAATAGTTTAACTTTTGAATTTTGGCCCATTCCTCCTGACAGAGCTGGTGTAATTGAGTCAGGTTTGTAGGCCTCCTTGCTCGCACACGCTTTTTCAGTTCTGCCCACACATTTTCTATAGGATTTAGGTTTGTGATGGCCACTCCAATACCTTGACTTTGTTGTCCTTAAGCCATTTTTCCAGAACTTTGGAAGTATGCTTGGGGTCATTGTCCATTTGAAAGTCCCATTTGCGACCAAGCTTTAACTTCCTGACTGATGTCTTGAGATGTTGCTTCAATATATCCACAAAATGTGCCCCTCTCATGATTCCATCTATTTTGTGAACTGCACCAGTCCCTCCTTCAGCAAAGCACCCCCACAACATGATGCTGCCACCCGTGTGCTTCACGGTTGGGATGGTGTTCTTCGGCTTGCAAGCATCCCCCTTTTTCCTCCTAACATAACGATGGTCATTATGTCCAAACAGTTCTATTTTTGTTTCATCAGACCAGAGGACATTTCTCCAAAAAGTACTATCTTTGTCCCCATGTGCAGTTGCAAACCGTAATCTGGCTTTTTTATGGAGGTTTTTGAGCAGTGGCTTCTTCCTTGCTGAGCGGCCTTTCAGGTTCAGGATATAGGACTCGTTTTAATGTGGATATAGATGCTTTTGTACCTGTTTCCTCCAGCATCTTCACAAGGTCCTTTGCTGTTGTCCTGGGATTGATTTACACTTTTCGCACCAAAGTACATTCATCTCTAGGAGACGGAACGCATCTCCTTCCTGAGCGGTATGACGGCTGCGTGGTCACATGGTGTTTATACTTGCGTACTATTGTTTGTACAGATGAACGTGGTAGCTATTGATGAACGTGGTATCAATTGATTGTAGACTATGATTTCGTCTGTCAAAGAGGTAGGCCTACCTCTTATTTCTTGAATAGGAAGAAATGGGTTCCAACACAAAGCCCTTTTTATTGTTAGTAGCTTAAAATCAAATTAAAATGAAGACTGTTTAAATGATTTAGGCCTTCACGAGCCTACTTTCAGAACCCATGCGCTGTCCATCTGCGGCTGCCGCTTCATAGTAGTGTACATTTCTGGAATATGTCTTATTGTGAAGTCAATAACTCTGATAAATAGCTTCTTTACGTGTTTTTTTATATTAAAATCAGTTATAGTAGTAGCAAACTTACCTCCGGTCCTCCTTCTCATCTTGGCGCTCTACCTCTCAAACTGAACAGTACATCAGAATAGCCTATGGCTCATTTGACTGAGACCACACTAGGCGCACTTGGTATTGCGCCGGCCAGCATAAAATCCGGGATTGGGGTAGCATCGGCCACACATCAAGATATAATAAGCAACTAATTCTCAAACCCTGAGAAATATGACATTTAATCTATTACAAATGAAATGACCCTACCCTGGACAACATTATTTTTTTAAAGACAACTCTCTCCCTGAGTGATTGAAAAAGCATGACCCTCCCCACTTTTCCTCTGGGTAATTATGTCATTTTTGACCACTCCCTGACATCATGCAGCCAACACTGCTTGAAAATGTGGTACTCAGTAATTTGTTGTATTGGATTCACTCCAAACAGAACACTTTGTATTCAGGACAAAAAGTTAATTGCTGCCACATTTTTTTGCAGTATTACTTTAGTACCCTGTTGCAAACAGGATGCATGTTCTGTAATAGTTGTATTCTGTACAGGCTTCCTTCTTTTTGCTCTGTCAATTAGGTTAGTATTGTCGAGTGACTACAATGTTGTTGATCCAGCCACAGTTTTCTCCTATCACAGCCATTAAACTCTGTAAATGTTTTAAAGTCACCATTGGCCTCATGGTGAAATCACTTAATGGTTTCCTTCCTCTCCGGCAACTGAGTTAAGAACAACGCCTGTATCTTTGTAGTGACTGGGTGTATTGATAATGTGTAATTCATAACTTAACCATGCTCAAATGGATATTCAATATCTGCTTTATTTTATTTTTTACCCATCTACCAATAGGTGCCCTTCTTTGCGAGGCATTGGAAAACCTCCCTGGTCTTTGTGGTTGAATCGGTGTTTGAAATTCACTGCGCAACTGAAGGACATGCGGATAATCATATGTGTGGGGTACAGATGAGGTAGTCATTCAAAAATCATGTTGAACACTATTATTGCACAGAGAGTGAGTCCATGCAACTTATGTGACTTGTTAAACACATTTGTACTGCTGAACATATTTAGGCTTGCCATAAAAGGGGTTGAATACTTATTAACTGAAGATACAGTGGGGCAAAAAACTATTTAGTCAGCCACCAATTGTGCAAGTTCTCCCACTTAAAAAGATGAGAGGCCTGTAATTTTCATCATAGGTACACTTCAACTATGACAGACAAAATGAGGGGAAAAAATCCAGAAAATCACATTGTAGGATTTTTTATTAATTTATTTGCAAATTATGGTGGAAAATAAGTATTTGGTCAATAACAAAAGTTTATCTCAATACTTTGTTATATACCCTTTGTTGGGAATGACAGAGGTTTTCTGTAAGTCTTCACAAGGTATTCACACACTGTTGGTGGTATTTTGACCCATTCCTCCATGCAGATCTCCTCTAGAGCAGTGATGTTTTGGGACTGTTGCTGGGCAACACAGACTTTCAACTCCCTCCAAAGATTTTCTATGGGGTTGAGATCTGGAGACTGGCTAGGCCACTCCAGGACCTTGAAATGCTTCTTAAAAAGCCACTCCTTCGTTGCCTGGGCGGTGTGTTTGGGATCATTGTCATGCTGAAAGACCCAGCCACGTTTCATCTTCAATGCCCTTGCTGATGGAAGGTTTTCACTCAAAATCTCACGATACATGGCCCCATTCATTCTTTCCTTTACACGGATCAGTCGTCCTGGTCCCTTTGCAGAAAAACAGCCCCAAAGCATGATGTTTCCACCCCCATGCTTCACAGTAGGTATGGTGTTCTTTGGATGCAACTCAGCATTCTTTGTCCTCCAAACACGACGAGTTGAGTTTTTACCAAAAAGTTATATTTTGGTTTCATCTGACCATATGACATTCTCACAATATTCTTCTGGATCATCCAAATGCTCTCTAGCAAACTTCAGACGGGCCTGGACATGTACTGGCTTAAGCAGGGGGACACGTCTGGCACTGCAGGATTTGAGTCCCTGGCGGCGTAGTGTGTTACTGATGGTAGGCTTTGTTACTTTGGTCCCAGCTCTCTGCAGGTCATTCACTAGGTCCCCCCGTGTGGTTCTGGGATTTTTGCTCACCGTTCTTGTGATCATTTTGACCCCACGGGGTGAGATCTTGCGTGGAGCCCCAGATCGAGGGAGATTATCAGTGGTCTTGTATGTCTTCCATTTCCTAATAATTGCTCCCACAGTTGATTTCTTCAAACCAAGCTGCTTACCTATTGCAGATGCAGTCTTCACAGCCTGGTGCAGGTCTACAATTTTGTTTCTGGTGTCCTTTGACAGCTCTTTGGTCTTGGCCATAGTGGAGCTTGGAGTGTGACTGTTTTGAGGTTGTGGACAGGTGTCTTTTATACTGATAAGTTCAAACAGGTGCCATTAATACAGGTAACGAGTGGAGGACAGAGGAGTCTCTTAAAGAAGAAGTTACAGGTCTGTGAGAGCCAGAAATCTTGCTTGTTTGTAGGTAACCAAATACTTATTTTCCACCATAATTTGCAAATAAATTCATTAAAAATCCTACAATGTGATTTTCTGGATTTTTTTTCTCACTTTGTCTGTCATAGTTGAAGTGTACCTATGATGAAAATTACAGGCCTCATCTTTTTAAGTGGGAGAACTTGCACAATTGGTGGCTGACTAAATACTTTTTTTGCCCCACTGTATATGTCTATTCCTCATGAAGCCAGATTGGGTCTCTTCTATAATTGAGTCCAATACTGCCTTCATTCTTTTTGCAAATATATAGGCTAATATTTTGTAGTCGTTATTGAGCAGACAGATTGGTTGGCAATTATTGAGGAGAAGCAAGTCTTTCTTGGGCTTAGGTATTAATGTAATCAGACCTTGAGTCAAACTGGGAGGGAGATCATTATTTGCAATGCTTTCAGAAAAGACCAACAGAAATGGGGCTAACTGTTGAGACAACGTTTTGTAAAACTCAGCAGATATACCATCAGTCCCAGGATACATATTATTTTTAAGTTGTTAAATAGAATAAATTATATTTTCAACTATAATAGGGTCATCACACTGTTCCCTCAGCCTCCCCAATTGATTTCACATCCCCAAAAGTGTAAAAAAAAAGAGTTTAGGAAACCTCACAATAGTTAGAACTATATAAATTCCTGTAGAAGTTGCAACTAAAGTTAGAGATTAATTTGGGGTCATCTGTGATGAGACCATTAATATTTAATTGTTGAATTGTATTATTTTTAGAGTGGTCTTTTTCTAACCTGAAAAAATAAGATTAATTTTCTTCAATCTCTGACAAAGGCTCCCTCTGCTTTCAGTTTATGCATATCCTCCAACTTGTGTTGTAGCTCTATTAGAACAGATTTGTCCTCCTCTGAGAGACTTTCAACAGGCTTTTGAACAAGAGGTGATCTTTGTAATTACTTTCTTCAGCTCTCCTCATCTTGGCAAGAATACTCCCATTTTTTCATGAATATTTTCCAACCTCATATTTGAAAGGCTCACAGTTATTACTGTATGAATTGTCATTTATAGCTTTGTTCCAGAAGTCTTGAAATAAAATGTTTATATTCATCTTGACCAACTCATGTTTTAATATAGAGTTATTCAGCTTCCAGTAGGATGCTCTGCCAAGGCCATTATCAGAGATAAAAAGTCTAATGTCAATATAAATAGCTCTATGATCTGTAAGGGGAGTGTCAAGGATGAAATAGAAATACACTGTTTATCAAAACATTTAGACACCAGCCAAAAATCTATGTGTGATTGTCTGGAGCGTGCCTTATTACTCCAAGTGAAAAACTTTACTATACGAGAAAACCGTTCCGTAAACTGCCTCAAACTTGTATTCATAGAATTGGACTGTCCCGGAGGCCATCTATCAATTAAATTATTCGGAGAAATATTTTCTATATGGCATCGGACCTTGTATTGATAAGCCTGGAAAGAGTGGCGATAACACCATTATTGGCAGCAGCATCTGGCCCCAGTTCAAACATGCCTTTCTTGGAAGTTTGAGGTTTGCTTGGGGTTATAGGCAAAGAAGGAAAATCCTCGTCTGACACAATGTCATAGTCTGTCAGGCCATTTTTGGCAGTTGTCAATCAAAGCATTTGCCTCCTGTGTAATGACATTGGATGATGGTTGAGCATTGCTAGCTGAGGAAGTAGCCATAAGATTTCTCCTTTCTGTCAGCGTGCTGTGACATTTTGAGAAATATAATCTTAAATCATATATTGCCTGGGTTTTTTTAGCAAGCAAAGTATTATTTTGGTAGTGAAAAGTGTATTATTTTGAACGATCTTCAAAAATTGGTATGCAGTGCTCGGTAGGAAGCGTGTGCTCAAGCTGCCATCTTGGAGCCTCTTCCAAGTTTCTGGTTGATGACAACAGTCACGCAGAATTCGACAACGGGTTGTTAGCAAATTAGCGATATTGACACAGATATTATTGTTATAAAAACAAGTCCGGTCGAGGCCGCTATATAATAATTTAAAGAAACACCGCTTTGGGTTCTAAGGGGTTAACAAACATACAGTGCCAATTCATCAAAATCATTATTTTACACAATATCTTAGCACAGCACTGGCAAACCGTGGTTGACCAACTCCCTGACCAAAATGGCTAACCTTATTCTCATAAAAAGGTTCATGTCCATTTTAGTACTCTAATTCCTAATTCTGTGGTTTGTATTCTGTTCTCTACCTTCACGAATGTGACTTCCCTTTGTATACATTCTTTCAGCATACCTTGACATCCATTGCTGCCTGGAGTACTTGGGATACCTGGGCTACACCATCCTTACTCAGCAGAACACCCAAACCACTGCAGTCACAGGTGTGGGTCTGTCTGTGTCTGCACACATGTCAACACATCTTTTTTTTTATCCTGTAGCCTCTCTAGGAAGGTGGACTGTATGTATGTAAACTAGAACCAATAATCCTAGTGCCAAAGTAAACCTCACTCACTGTAGTTAGAGGATTAGAACTATAATCTGGTTCAGTATAGACCCTACAGACAGACTTATATACAGTCTGTTTGCCTTCTGTGGATGTACAATGACTGAAAGTTCAACTTTGAATATGCAGTTTGACTGGTGTGGAGATTGAATGTGGGGTTTAGTTAGCATATGGGCTAACAAAATGTACACATTTGAGGTTATCAATAATAATTCCATAGTCGCATCCTTCAATTGGTCAATTAACCTCAACCGGCCTCCCAGTGTGTATTTATGTTTGTGTGCGTGTGTAAAATTGAGGGCGTGGCTGCATGGATTAGGGTAGGGCTTCCCAGGATTAGGGTAGGGTGGCATAATGTAAGAGTCTCACCGCTGCTAATGACCTCACACGCACTCAGTCTGCGCCACGGAGGTGAGCAGGTTTAGCTGACCCTGCTATAAATGTGGGAGTGGGCCAATAGCTCAAATAATTCCAAAACACCCAAGGTTACTCTTACCCCCACCATCTTCGATCAGATTTTGCATTCCCCCACATTAACTAGGGGGAAATATGATTGTTTTAAATGCTTTGATAATACTCAATTTTATTAGTCAATGGTTCCCTGTCCCTACTATGTGTTTGTTTGTTTGTGTGTGTGTGTGTTGGTGCTGTCCATGTGTGTGTGGCTCTGCAGTGACGCGGGAGAAGGCCGTGGACCTGGAGAAGGGCCAGACTCAGCGGTCAGTGTTCCTTTGTAAGGTGATTGGACCGCGGGGGACTGGGAAGTCTGCGTTCCTTCAGGTCTTCCTTGGCCGAAACACAGCGGTACGGTCATCTTACTATTGTTTGCCTAAATATCATTTAGACTAAATAGCGATACAGAATTCCTGGAGGAACTATTTAGTACTTTGTTACTAATAGTACGCCTTGAACTCTTCATTATAAGGCCATTCTGCATTATTAATATGTGTTCGAGCAGAGAAATGATGTTGAAAACCTACCCTAACTACGAGCATTACTACAAGAAATGATGAGGGTCTGTGTGTTTATTTCAGTGAGAGGAGCATTCCACTGGTGCCTTTTCCTTCTACACCATAAACACTGTCCAGGTTAGCAACCAGGAAAAGTTGCTCATCGTGAGTGCATTATCTTTTACTGTAACCTCAACTCTGACCTCTGACCTTTTGGTAGAGTACAGTAGCTTCACCTCCAATCTGTCGTCTTCTCCTGGCAGCTCTACGAGGTGGACGTGGAAACGGAGTTCCTAAAGGCGTCGGACGCTGCGTGCGACGTAGAATGTCTCATGTATGACACAAACGACCCCCACTCCTTGGACTACTGTGCCAGTATATACAAGGTGAGCAGTATATCATGTCTGCTTCAGAGCTTCTCTGGTTTTCACAAAGGAACAGAATGTGTTTCAATGAAATGATCAGGAGTCTGTTCTTCAATGTTTTTTACTCTTTTATTTTCCTCTCCCTCCCTTTTAACTTACCCACATCCTCTTTCTCTTTACCACACCCCATTTCTCTTCATCCACATATATCTATGTCTTATCTGTAGCAACACTACATGAACAGCAGTATTCCCTGTGTGGAGGTGGCCTCCAAGGCATACCTCCCCGAGGTGAGAACTCCACGGGATGACCCCAGCAGAGTTCTGCTACAAACACCGGCTGCCAACGCCACTCCCCTTCTCCGGCCTGTCCCTGGACTCCACCAGCAAGAACATCTACACCAAGCTGGCCTGGGTCGCCATGTTCCTGTACGTATTAGTACACTGACTGTCACATGTGACTAACAATTATCTCTGTTTATCAACATTTCATCTACAGTTTGTCGTTTCAGTGTTGAGAAACTAGAATTTCATGTCACATTTTACTTTATACTCTGTAGTGGTCTGAACCTTTATGTACTGTTTCATTTGTCAGTTCATTGATTACTTTGTCTCCCCCCCACAGACACCTGAACGACTCCGACATGAGCAACACCTCCTTCTGGTTGAGAGTGACGCCAGGAGCAGCAGTAGTCACAGTCCTAGGCTTCGCCATCTACAGAGCTTTCGACCGACAGAAATAACTGGGTTCCTGACTGGAGCCCCACCCCCCCTCTTTTTCCCTCAACCCCAATCTCCAGACCAGCCTTCAAAAACCAACACTCCAGACCAACCGTCTAAACAAACTAGCCATCAAGACAAACTAGCCATCTAGACCTGACAGACAAAACTCATCCAATTTACTTCATCGTTATTCGTACACCAACCACCCCTGTCCCTCTCCTCATCTTTATTCTGCTATTCCCGACTACTCCAGATAGTCAGGTCTTCTTCACTGACTAGTGACATTAGTCAAAATAATGGCTTGTGACCATTTATTTCACCCTCTTCTGACCTTCTACCTTGCTTGCTCTGCCTTATGGTGTCAAATTCCAGGCTAAGGCGGTACACTCCCTGTGCTCAATGCAATGATTCCCCCAAGAGCTGCTACAAATAAATGGGTGCTTTATCAAATGAAGATATGCAAATACAAGGAAGGTACCACATTTCAAACCCAAGACATTTCCACATGCATCCACAAGGTGTTCAGGAGGAAAAATGCATAGATATATTTTATTTTTAATATGCAGTATTTCCTAAGGAAAAGAAAATAAATCCAAAATGAGATGGGGATTTAGAAAAACATATCAAACTTCAGAAAGACTGGTGTTGTTTAGAAACCAAAGAGCAACACGGCGAATTCATACAGTTCGTATCACGAACCCTGGGGGGAGTGAAGACAGAGGGTCCCATCTGTCAAGCAACCCCAAACCTTAAAGCACCAGCTATGGAGGAATATGCTGCAAGGACGTAACCGAGCAACAGACACTCTAGCTCAATGCTGGGAAGTTGCTGGAAGTCCCAAAAGGAGCCCCGCAAAAACTTGTCTTCCCACTGAACAAGCCACTGAGATAGACTTTCAGACCTGATTTGCCTAATTCAAAAGCCTCCATGTTACAGACAGTAACGGTAAAATACATGCTATCACTCCTTTAGGTTCTGCTATACTAGGGTTGTGGGTGAAACGAACTAAATCAATTTATTAATGTACAGGTTTTTATTTTTTTAAGAGGTTAAGCAATGTCTTGTTGTGCATGAAGAGAAGTGATTATATTGTATCGGATTGATGAAAAAGACACACTGAAGTCTGTAATGCATCCTTAATCAGTAGTGTTAAAACATCCATATTATTTTGCTGTCATTCTTATTTCATGATATTAAATCTAAATCCTGCCCCGTGCAAGTTAACACTCCAAATGATCATTCAAAGGAAAATATCTGCCTCGTCTTATCTTTTACGTGCATTCACCACAAATTGGAATTTAGGCCCCAAATTGTATTTCTGCTAAATCAGCCATGAAGTGAGTGGGTGTGGTGTGTGTGTGTGTGTGTGTGTGCACATGTTCATTTGCATGTGCGCATAAATTAATGTGTGTCAAGATTTTGATTGTATGACTTAATGTGCCATTTTTTTTATTTATTTTTTAATTACGAAAAATATGGATTGTTGACCCTTTTGCCAAACATGTATCCATGACTGTCATATTGGGGATATTTGTGTGTGTTGGTGTGTGCGCACACACTGGTGCTTTGTGTTCAATGTGTGCTAAATGATCAAATAGATTCTGTGCAAAACTCTACACAATTGTACAAGTTTGACATAAAGATGTTAGATGATCTGGTCTAACATAATGGTTATGCTTTCTTGTAAGGATACTGAATGTATCACAGAACTCATTTTTGATAAGTTCTGAGAGGCCCTCTACTTATTATTACATTTTTTGTGCTCTTTTGCACTTGAGCATTCAGCGTCACCTGCATTTAATTAGGGCACTTTGCAGGTATACTATACCGCCATTTCACTATATTGTGACCAAAAAATATTTAACAAAGGGACAAACACGAACCTTTTAAAACATATTTTATAGTTCGAATGGACTTCTGTCTTGACTCCAGTGCATGTTTGACATTTTGGACTGCTGAATGCAAAATAGCTGTTGCTATAGGTGACAAATGGAACTCATGGGCTCGGTCAACTCTTACCTGTCACCAACCAAGACTGCTTCCCTTTTTTACAAGCAGTAAGTGGAATAACTGAAATATTGATGTTCAAAGTTAAGAAGTAATAGAAAATAAATGTTTTGGTGAATTTTCACCGGAGACTTACCCGTGTTTTACCAAAATGGTTCAGATTTTCTGTTTACACCTCCACAGCCCAGCTCCAGTGTCTCACGAGGCCCATGACCTCAGTGGACCTGATCTGACTTGGGGCCAAGGCCAGGTCACTGGTAGTTTTCAGATGTTATTTACAAAACAATTGCCATATGTGAACATGGGTTAACATCTTCTCACAAAGCAACTGTCTTGATGATGCAGTGGATGTTGATTCTGCTTGCCCCAGGTCTTTAGTGTCACATTCCTGATGGAAACGCCATTTCCTGAAAAATTACACTAAAGCTGACATTAACTCAATCTCTGTCGACTCGACTAACTAGTGTGGGGTGAGTCTCAGTTGGAAGTGCCCATTGGACTACTTTGAAGAAAAGGACATTTGTATATTCCTGTCCTTTTAAGGTTTCTAACTGCTGCCCTGTAAACCGCTTCAACAACATGGTGGGAAAGAAAATACAGAGTGCAACCAGGAGATGGAGGTATCGAGTTAACTTCAGGAAGGAACATTTGTTTTCTTTAGTGGTGGCTTCCGCTCCTTTTCCAATTCCCATCTGCACTGTACAGTAGGACAGAAAAAAAGTTGAAAACAAATGCTCAACAAAGAATGTTGCTTCACCTATTGCTCAGAGCTATGTCCAGTCATCAGTATAGAGAAAAATGACTGAGCTCCTCAGTTCCTGGCCTTTAGATAGGGTCCTTGGGCTTGTTTCAGGATTTAGAAGATTGAGAACATAAAGAATTAGAAAGTCTAATTTATTAACAACACTACTTAATACTTAATTCTTAATACTGTCATATTTGTTGGTAATTGATCGGTATATGTCTAAAACCTTAATAGCCTAATCAGTTTGTGTAAGTAGAGTGTTGGTTGATGTCTTAAAGTGATGCCCTATATGTTGTCAATTCAATAAGAAAAAAAGCCTTGAAGAGGGCATATTCTAGGACCATCTTATTTAATCATATGGGCTATGGTATATTTAGGGATAATGTAGACAATAGTTTCAGTCAGGTCACATAATCCATAATCCATTCTTGATATTACCAGTTTGGATATGGGCACATAAAAAAAAAAAAAAAATCAAAACGAGAGCTTCCTTGCAGATGTCAAGGAAGCTCTCGTTTTGACAAATTGTATACGCGTGGCAATTAGTTACTCATTCTTTCTTTCCTCAATAGCCCTTCAATTACTTTATCTGTACATTTCATTCACATTAGGGTTGAGAACTGCATTTGTAGATGTGTATGCATGCGTAAAATGCGACTAATAAATTGACATATTTAGAAGATGAGAAAAGTTTATTGTATTACAGTATAAACCGTTTCAAAAGTGATGCAATACATAGTCTGCAGTTCATTACAAATAGACTGGATTAATGGAACATGGCATGGTTGGTTTACAAAAAGTAGCATAGAGTCCACATTTGGAGCCATTCCATCACTTGAAAATCTTGCTGACGTCCATGCCTACACAGTTCTTTCTATACGTTGTG
The DNA here is from genome assembly GCF_013265735.2 of Oncorhynchus mykiss. Taxonomy (NCBI): domain Eukaryota; kingdom Metazoa; phylum Chordata; class Actinopteri; order Salmoniformes; family Salmonidae; genus Oncorhynchus; species Oncorhynchus mykiss. The sequence goes on along the minus strand of NC_048584.1, from coordinate 6,458,796 downwards.
TAGCTCAACAATGCTCGCTATTGAAACAAGTGTATTTTCAGAATGACCTCGTGCACAGAGAACAAGAACTATTCACTTGTTCCAATAGCCTAATCAATAATAATTCCTGATTAGTGTCACATACATTTTCTAACAGGTCCATGTGCCTCAGGTTTCCAAGGTTCAGAGAGGAATAATAAATAGTAGCCTAACAATTAATGCTGTTACAAAAAAAATGCTTTAATTCCAGACCCACTTTTTACAGCATCATATAGTGCAATGGAGTGGAAAACGATCTGTAAAAACGGATCAATTCGCATGAGACCATACAAAAATAATATGACATATACAGAAACATTTCCTCAAAGTATTTACAAGTCTCTCTGTAATGTCCATTTTACTTTTTCTTTGTGGCTTTCTTGGCTGCTGCCTTGGGTTTGGGTTTTGCAGCTTTGGCCTTCTTGGGCTTGGCTGCCCTGGCTGGCTTTGCCACCTTGGCTTTCTTTACTACTTTCTTGGGCTTTGGTGCCGCTTTCTTCGGGGACTTTTTCACTTTCTTCACTGACACTTTCGCTTTCTTGGCTTTTGCTGGTGATTTGGCCACCTTCTTGGGCTTTGCTACCTTCTTGGGCTTGGCGACTTTCACAGGCGACTTCTTTGGTTTCACAACGGCTTTAGCTTTAGGCGCCTTTTTGGTGTCCTCTGCTTTAGCCAGTTTGAAGGAGCCTGATGCGCCGATGCCTTTGGTGTGGCGCAGGACCCCGCCACTCACCATCCTCTTCAGAGACAGCTTAATCTGGGAATCGGCATTGTCTCCCACCTTGTAGTGGCTCTTGATGTACTTCTGGACAGATTGTCTGGACGCACCTCCACGGCTTTTGTCTGCCTGGACGGCCGCCATAATCATATCCGAGTATTTCGGGTGTGAAGCAGCTTTCTTGGGTGCCTTCGCCTTTTTAGCTTTTGGGGCTGGAGCTGCCACCGTTTCTGCCATTGTTGACTCTTAATAAAATTGGTTGAATATGCAGGTTCAGTTCGAGTATTCCCGGCAAACGTCTGTCACAGAGCGTCACACGTTTCTAAATTAATATTTCCAAACGTATAATATTCCAGAAAAGGTCCTGGTTTGTGAGAACGCAAAGCATATAATAAAAAAAGTTGTGAGTACTATATGTTTGACACACACGATGGAGCGTCACAGCTGATTGTCTCTTAATGTATATTATTCTACAAGCGCTCCTCTGACTTTATGAAGCCTAAGCGCGGACGTGATTGAGAACACCAACGGCCAGCAGCTGATCCAGCAGGCTCCATGGAACTCGCGCAGTCCCGTTTGTGTTTCTTCATCCTCGAACTCTTGCAAAATTTAAAAAGTCTGGCATTGCATATGTGTACAAAACCGCATGGTTTGAAAGTAGACAATTTGGGCTTCACTGTCATATAAATGTTTTTATATAATTCGCTGACCGACAAACTTTTATTTCCCGAAAACCTACCCGAAGCACAGCGCGTTGTGATCAATTTTGCAGAATTCCTATTAAATTGACCCAAACAGACGGAACCGAATATAAAAATGACAAATGCATAATGAAGACGAATCAATACTTTAACGAATGCACATGGGTTGACCGATGCAAAAGCTAGTTTTTGCTTTTAATACACCGAAATAATTGTCGAACTAACACAGCCCGGCCATTGACTTTGAGTGACGTGGTTGAGATTATTTAGTGTTAAACCTCCTATAAATTAAATGACAGACTATCTGATGTATGGATAAAGCATCTGTTGTTAATATAGATTTATCTGGGATTTAGTGGAATGGTTACGTTTAATTTATTTGATGTTTTAAGGCGGAATTAGAAATAAACAAACGGGCACTATTGCTCCACGCGACTGTGCTCCTTTGTCAGGAAAGTTGCCAACACCTCCAAAGATCTAGTTCTCTGATAATAATTCACGAAATCTGTCAATTTTCATAAAATAATCATGATTGTCTGATATTTGACGGGGTATTCGCTCAAGTGTGAGTGCGACAACTATCTATATTAAACCACCCTATCATTTAACATAGGGCGCATTGATGACATTATTTTGTTCATTGGCTGGTAGGCAATAGGAGAGCCGACTGAACGACATGACTAATTTACGTGTGGATCATCACATATTTCCCATGGCTATACACGTATAATGCGCAGTGATATAGGCTACATTTGTTACAACAGGAAACATCCCAATTGGTTGTTTTTATTTTAGATTTTCATCTGATATATTTCCCCTGTAGCCCAAACGCCATCTTGGATCCCTTAGTCAATCTCCTACTACTTTGTTTGTTCATTTTCTGCTATAAGGGCTTTATGACTGTTTACAATCAATTAATTTTGACCTGTCATTTTCATTATTCTGAATTTCACATCATAGACACGTTGCAGTTAGTCCATAACGTGGCATAACACTGTCAAAAAGGTTTAGGCTAGCAGGTGATGTTTCCAGTATGAACAATTACTCAAGTCGTAGAATATCTAGTTGTGCCAAAATGCTGCTAGTGTAGGCTATGTTCTATGTCATTTGAAAATGTTTTTGGAATACCCTGCAAAGAGGGGCCAAGGCTATACAGTTTTGCTGTATATGCGCTCCCTCCTTCTCCCCCCTTCTGACCCGCTCGTTCTTTCCTTCTCCCTCTCCCTGATGAGTAGCCTATGTTTGTGAGAGTATGAGTAAGTGAGTGCTCATAAGGGGACGCGCTAAATGAACGAATGAATGCGCGCGCACTGTCGTTCGGTAATTTGTTGAACATTCCTGTTCACTGTCTTGTTGACGAGTGCCAGCAATTTGAGAGCAGAAGTGGTCGACCTCTTTCATGGCCTTCTTAATCGATATTTGTTTATTTATTTTCATTATGGTCACAGAACACTTAAACGTGTCGGGAGAAAGGTAGTTCTTCAGTCGGTGGTTATGCCTATGTGGTTTAGTCCTGAAAACAGCACCCACACGCACTTCTCGCACCAACAGACCACTCCCTACCTTCACCGACAGAGGGACGTCTTTAACAATGGGCGGCCCGTTGTTGGGTCAACAGAATCCATCGCATTTTTTCTGTTGATTATCTTAACACTGTAATGGCGGTACTGAATCAGCAGTCAATGCGCCAACCGTAGGATTTTAGGATCAATTAATTGCCCCATGGCAACTGTAAATATGCCTTTACATTAATCTGTGTAGCTTAACAACAGGAAGTCCATTTGTAACTCCTCGCAATCATTGCATAATAGTGCCATACTTCGGTCTTTGCTCCCGTTTCTGTGTCAGTTGTGATTGTAAGATAGTTAATTTACAAATATTAATTAATATAGGTGATGATTGTTAGAATTATCGAATTATTAATAATAAGTACATTATTATCTGTTATTAATTATTATTATCAATGCTTATTGTTGCAGGTGTATGCTTTACTTCCAGACATCAACCACTTTTGCGGACAGTGCAGCCTTTGTGGCCTGTGGAATATTGTCCCACTCCTCTTCAATGGCTGTGCAAAGTTGCTGGATATTGGCAGGAAGTGGAACACGCTGTAGTACACTGCAATCCAGAGCATCCCACACATGCTCAATGTGTGACATGTCTGGTGAGTATGCAGGCCATGAAAAAACTGGGAATTTTTCAGCTTCCAGGAATTGTGTACAGATCCTTGTGACACGGGGCTGTTCGTTATCATGCTGAAACATGGGGCAAATTCTCTAAAACAACATTGAAGCCAGCTTATGTTAGAGAAATGAACATTCAATTCTCTGGCCACAGCTCTGGTGGACATTCCTGCAGTCAGCATGCCAATTGCACGCGCCCTCAAAACTTGAGACATCTATGGCATTGTATTGTGTGACAGGAATAGCATTTCAAGAAACTGATTAAACAGCATGATCTTTACACAGGTGCATCTTGTGCTGGGGACAATAAAAAGCCCCTCTTAAATGTGCAGTTTTGTCAGGTGGATGGATTATCTTGGCAAAGGAGAAATGCTCACTAACAGGGATGTAACACATTTGTGCACACAATTTTAGAGAAATAAGCTTTTTGTACATTTCTGGGATATTTTCTTCAGCTCATGAAACAGGGGACCAACACTTTACATGTTGTGTTTTTGTTCAGTGTAATAGTGACATAATGCAGTGCCTGCATGTTCTTAAAATAAAGTTCACACTACTTTAAGAAGTAGGTAAGTGAGGTATAAATTTACACATAAAGGCCTACTTCAATATGTTTGTAGAGGAGAACCACACATGTCCGAAATACTTTGTCTTAGTTAAGTCTAAATTCATCCCTTTGCCAACTAGTAATTTTAGCTTTTTAAAAACTCTCTAGTTCTGGCATGCAGCATTATGGGAAAAGTTGTTCTCCATGTTGCTCAAAGCTTGTGCGTTTATTCTGGATTGTTGCTATGGGACCATTGTCTTGGGGTCCAAAGCAAATACAGCAAAGGATCTATGTAGAGTACTTCTTTCTCTCTATGAAAAGCTTGCCATCTGAAACCCTCTTAACTGCAGATACTGTGTAGGATTCCTGCAGATTAAATGAGTACAGATGAAAGTGTAGATTCAATTAACCATTTACTGAATGTTGCTGAAGGTGCAAGGGATATATGAGGGTCTGGTTTGGGTTCAGGGGCTGTATGATGGTTGAGAGTTGATGTTATGGTGTCCTCTTTGTTCCATTATTGAGTGTATTTCAAACCGTATGTATTAGAAGAGGTGTCCATCTTGTTGATCCAGGCAGAGACAGCAACCAATGCTGTTGTGACCCGCCCCCATACACTGTGAAACTATTTTGTTGTAATGTTTTGTCCTTAAACAGTTGTAGTGTGTTCACTCACACACATGCCGTTAGTGTGTGTTCCCTTTGACAGTTGAGACAACACATGGTTGTGTGTCTGTATGAGCAGGTGACGGAGAACAGGTGCTCTGCTGACTGCAGCACAACACTCAAACACACACGCAATGCCACACAATGAGGAGAGTGTCCGTCTGAGCCAACAGAAGCACAGTGGTTTGTGGCCCACGCCAAGTCTCTCTTTGAAACGCCCTACCCTCCTTCTCCATAACTTCGCCGTCTCCCCCTGAGCTCAGTGTTTAGATCAGCTAATTATTGCTACTGTGACAGCTGTGACCCCCTCCTCTCCTGACAGCCCCCTCATTGGACATAATCTGAGATGCACCTGTGTGCCTTCAGTCAAGCCAACAGACTTTGTCTGATCAAGGCTATTATAGGCTATGCCTTTGATACATATTAAGGGTATAACCATTAACTTACTCTTTATTGCATTTGAGTTGATATCGGTCACCAGAAGTATATTTGTTAAGTTTCAGTTTAATGCTTAAATTGACTGTATTAGGACTGCTTTCAATTTGATCACATGCTGTAGCCATTCTATCATGGTCCTCTGATGGTATCACGATTTGACGAAAGGCCTTTAATCCTTTCATTGCTCGGCAGGCTCCTTTTTTCTGTCTAGGGCAGCTTACATATTAGCATACATCTTAGCGATAAATCATGGGCATTAAAAACATTAGGCTACATTTTCTCCAGCTCTCAGTAAATGAATGCAGTATAGTTGTGTGGCTGAATGGTCTATTGTTTTTGTTTTAGACCAGCAGCAGCTGTCCAATACTTTTTTAAAGCTGATCATGTAGATGAAGCCTACCTCTTTTCTGCTCTGATTCGGTGTCAAGGTTAGATATTTTGGTCATATTTCACTAGAGCTATAAAACCATTATAGCCATTACAATTATTTTATAAACCTGTAGTTATTTACAGAGCCTAACAATGTCATGATGTGTGAGCATTGGTTAAGGTTCATACATGAAGTTTGTTTGATGACTGACAGACTCACGACAGGTTTGAAATTGTCATTGATTTGTTTTCTTTCAAATACTTGAGGTGCACTTGATTCATATACTGTAGCTTCCTGATGTAACGGAACCAATGGGAAAAGTCCAACTCCACCCATGCACCTCAGGTATTTGAAGGAAAACAAATACTGTTTGGTTTCCGGACTTTTCTCTACAGTTGGTCCTTGACTTGAACCCTTTTCGCCAACAGATGGCAGCAGCCCCCTAATAGGGGCACTAGAACAGTAATTTACCCTTAGCCTACATAATGCTTACAGTACAGTCTAGGGTTCCCTTGCCACCTATATTATTTTCACCTGGGCAGTGCGGTTTTCAATCTTGTGCCAGAAGGAAGATGTGAGATAAACCAGTGTCTGGTTTTTAGATAGGTGGCTCAATTTTCAGCTGGCGGTAAACTAGCCCAATTTTTAAAAGCGCGTCCGTTGGCAATTTCAACCTTTTAAAGCCAGCACTCTGCTGTTTTCCAACATGTGCACCAGGATTTGTAATGTAGGCTACCTGTTTTATATGAGCTGGCTTGCGCCGAGGTGGGAGGGGTGGCAATATCTGAGGTGTGTCCTTAAAAACGTGCGCCAAAGTGCCAATTTCAGACAGCACTGGTGGGGATATTTAAGACCAACCAAAAGCTGATCTTAGCAGTAATGCGGTTGGAACGAGGTTGGTTATGTTATGACATGGATTTTGACAGCAGAAGCTCAGCCTATCCAACTGCGATGCACAGTGCCCATGTGCACACCGAACAAGAAATTTGCTTTTGGTGCCAGTAAACATAATATTTAGAAACATAAAATACTTGTTATTTCCCATTTCGTTTCATTTGATATTAAACCATCAATAGCCTCCCCTCCTCTCAGTGAGAGGAATACATTGCCAAGTACTTAAGATACTGGGTTTGAAATAGATCTTAACCACCAAATCTTTATTAAAATATCAAGTTTGGGAGCAGCAAAACAGTGAGCTGACATCCTCTTTTTATCTATGCATTGTAGAGTCTACATTGTTTTATCCAGCTCCCATTTGTTTTGCATAAAACCCCTCCAAAAGCTGTGTCTATATGCCCATCACGAAACGTAATTAGAAGTTATTTTCCTGTAACAATTGCTTGTCTAACGTTTCATATGATTAAAAACCAAGCCCTCCGTAGGCTACTCTTGAAGACGATTTATTCTTGATCTGGAGGCGATATAAAGCTTCATGCTGCAACGCCTTGCGCCCCCACCATTTTTTTAACAATGTGGAGGGCTCAGTATACCTCCTTATACCACTGCATTGATATGATTGGTGGACAGTAGGTGGGCAGGGCCGGCGTTATGGGCGGGCCTTAGGTGGCATGGCCCGCCCTACCAAACCTCGGGTGAATTCCAAACACTTAAGACACACCCTATCCCCTCAGCCCTCAAATTAAGTGGACACTTCTGATGACGTTCATGATGTCTGACTAGCATACACTTGCAAGGTAATGTGCAAAGGAGGAATGATTTTTAAATGGAACGCCCATAGCCAGAAATTCATCACTCGTTCATCCCGCGATGATTGTGTTTTCAGCCACCGGTAGCTTGTGGGTCCTTTATATGTACTACAGTCAATTATGATTGTATTATGACTTATATGAACTATATAATTATTAATATACACCTACTGTATGATAGCTAGCAAATTAATTAGCTAACTAACGTTAGTCTGCCTAGCTATTTCTGAAGAAGGAGAATGTTTTATTTCAAAAATGTCCAAAAGCTAACCAAACAAAAACGTCAATACTTTTATGAGATGTGTTTTTGCGTTAGTAGCACAATTTCAAACTTTTTTTACATTCATTTTTACTTACACTTGTATGTTGACTCCATATTGATGGAGGTTTTTAGTTTTGACAGACTTTTCTTAGCGGACGAACAATCATCGTTTCAGGCAGCGTTGCAAACTTCCCTTGCTTGGCTAATTTGAACCGACGACAAATATGGACGTGGGGATTCCCCCAAATGCATAAGGCCGAGGGCTGTCTAATATGAGTTTGTAATGCAGCCCTCCTTGCCCATCCAAATAAAATATTGATCATTGATTGGACCAAGATAAGCTGCAACAGTAAAAGGCACTGCATGGTCATTCTGAAGACTACATTGCCGTGCAACATTTATGATGATACGGCCTCTGCAGAAGCCAGGGCATTCAGTGAGTTTTTTAATACAGGACCTCCCGCACTCACCTACAGTCAACCAATCATGTCGATGCGGAGCTACATGGAGCCCTCTGTATTGTTAAAACATTTGAGAGGGACACAACGATGTGGAACCGAGCTCAATTTGGCCTCTGCTTGCCTCTGGAGACTCCACAATTGCGTCACACCATCCATACAACGCTCCGACCACATTTTTGGTTTGGATCAAGCGTAAGAGCGAATTTATGCTTGATACGAAAATGTGGTCGGAGGCGCCATATGGATCACCGTAAATGCTGCACGGTCATTGCAGAGTGCAAATTGACCTTGCAGCGCCTTTAAATTGGCGGAAAGACGCACCAATCTCAGTTAAAGCATCCGAGCGAGCGAAACAGCGCCCCCTATGTCTCAGTATGTGTAGACCATGAATCTGATGCTGTGTGGACCAAAATAAATGGCATGTCATATTATTTCTGGCCAGATGGCATCAGATATATAGGCTGATGGCGCAGATGGCGCAGTTTTGATCGCTCAGATAGTTTCTCCGGTGATATACAGTACCAGTCAAAAGTTTGGACACACCTACTCATTCAAGGGTTTTTCTTTATTTTAAAAATCTTCTACATTGTAGAATAATAGTGAAGACATCACAACTATGAAATAACACATATGGAATCATGTAGTAACCAAAAAAGTGTGAAACAAATCTAAATATATTTTATATTTGAGTTTCTTCAAAGTAGCCACCCTTTTCCTTGATGACAGCTTTGCACATTCTTGGCAATCTCTCAACCAGCTTCATGAGGTAGTGACCTGGAATGCATTTAAATTAACAGAATGATGCGCTCTTTCTTGGCCTTATCAATACTGAATTAAATCTCACTTATTGACAATGTTTGGCATGTCCATGGCTCAGGCATAATGCAATTTACTGTAGCCCTAGCCCCTATATCAGTGTGAATGCTATGTTTAACAGTATATTTCCATATTAAAGTCATGCAATTGCTTTCAACTAGTGGACTGAAACATGTTCAATATATTTAGCAAAGATGGGATAGGCCTACATTTTGAAGCAACCACATATTTCCCGATGGGCCATGTTCCAATTGGCCAGTGATAAGTCAATCCTCAACAAGCCTACAAATGATTTATTCATCAAAAAACAGCCTTTTTGTGACAACGCCAGCTACTACACCCATAATTCTCGCTGTGAAAATATCTAAAATGACGTTAGCGAAAATATCTGTGAAAATATCTAAAATATTTCTGACACAACCTGGACTATAGCGCTACCACCAACGCTAAGAGTGTTTGTTAAAATAGAACCCAGAAACTAAAATGCATGTCTTAATAGGTTTCTGCCAGTTGAAAAGGCAGCATCAGTTCTGCAGTCAGTACAAATCAGACACACAGCCTGATTCAGTGGTTTGGGTCAAGGTCAACCTGTATAACACCCATTGAGGATAATATTCAACATTCCAAGCAGTTCTGTGGTTGGACTCCATGGCTGGTTGCCAAGATAATTTGGGTTGGTTGTTGGACTGGTAAATCGCAATTGCACGTCCAGACTCTAGAGGGCTCTCCACTCCTCTCTGAGTTAATTATTCCACTTCCTCAGCTATTCCAGTGCCACCCCTATCATTGGAAACTGCTTAAAAGGAGTGAGGCTTGATTCAACTCAATAAACAAACCTCTTTGGCCTGACACCAAAATGTTGAAACGTGACATGATATTCTTAACAGTTCAGCACGTCATTTGAGACTTGAACATTACAGAGATGTTACAGAGCAACACATATTCCATGTCTAAATCTGTGTGGTGGCAAAACCTGCCAACCATAGGCAATTCTTCATCCTGTAAAGAATAACTTCAATGCATTTTGTGCTGCAAGAATGTGAGCTCAATCTCTCATCTGTTTGTGCTCTTCCTCCCTCTCTCTCACTTTCTTTCCCTTGTTTTCACTTTCTAATCTTCCTCCCCATTCTCATCTCGCTCTCTCCCTTGGTCCTTCTCTCTTTCCCTTGGTTTCACTCTCTACTGCATCCTATCTCTCTCCTAATAGCTCTCTCTCCCTCCATATTTATCCCTGGACGTTGCATAAAATAGAGCACTTTGGACTAAAACTATGTCATAAAGTGACCCGATTCATTTGGCTGTCATTTTCATCATGTGGGTGATTCCCCACACTGCCCACTTACCATTGCCGGACATCTGAAGGCGAGAGGGTCAAGCATTATCTACTGTACAGTACCAGTCAAAAGTTCGGACACACCTATTCGTTCAAGGTTTATTTTTTATTACTATTTTCTACATTGTAGAATAATAGTGAAGACATCAACACTATGAAATAACACATATGGAATCATGTTGTAACCAAAAAAGTGTTAAACAAATCAAAATATATTTTCTATTTGAGATTCTTCAAAGTTGCCACCCTTTGCCTTCATGACAACTTTGCAAACTCTTGGCATTCTCTCAACCAGATTCACCTGGAATGCTTTTCTAACAGTCTTGAAGGAGTTCCCACATATGCTGAGCACTTATTTGCGGCTTTTCCTTTACTTTGCGGTCCAACTCATCCCAAACCATCTCAACTGGGTTGAGGGTCGGACGATTGTGGAAACCAGGTCATCTGGTGCAGCACTCCATCACTCTCCTTCTTGGTCAAATAGCCCTTACAAGGCTGGAGGTGTGTTGGGTCATTGTCCTGTTGAAAAACAAATGATTGTCCCACTAAGCGCTAATCAGATGGGATGGCGTATAGCTGTAGAATGCTGTGGTAGCCATGCTGGTTAAGTGTGCCTTAAATTAAAAATAAATCACTAACAGTGTCACCAGCAAAGCACCATCACACCACCTCCTCCATACTTCACGTTGGGAACCACACATGCGGAGATCATCCGTTCACCTACTCTGCATCTCACAAAGACACACGGTTGTAAACAAAAATCTAAAATTTGGACTCATCAGACCACAGGACAGATTTCCACCTGTCTAATGTCCATTGCTCGTGTCTCTTGGCCCAAGCAAGTCTCTTCTTATTATTGGTGTCCTTTAGTAGTGGTTTGTTTGCAGCAATTCGACCATGAAGGCCTGATTCACACAGTCTCCTCTGAACAGTTGATGTTGAGATGTGTCTGTTACTTGAACTTCGAGAAGCATTTATTTGGGCTGCAATCTGAGGTGCAGTTAATTCTAATGAACTTATCCTCTGCAGCAGAGGTAACTCTGGGTTTCCTTTCCTGTGGCGGTCCTCATGAGAGCCAGTTTCATCATGTCGCTTGATGGTTTCTGTGACTGCACTTGAAGGCACACCTGTTAATTGAAATGCATTCCAGGTGACTACCTCATGAAGCTAGTTGAGGGAATACCAAGAGTGTGCAAAGCTGTCATCAAGGCAAAAGGGTGGCAACTTTGAATAATATGAAATATATTTGTTTAAAATTTTTTTGCTTACTACATGATTCCATATGTGTTATTTCATGGGTTTGGTGTGTTCACTATTATTCTACAATGTAGAAATTAGTTAAAAATAAAGAAGACCTTGAATGAGTAAGTGTGTCCAAACTTTAGACTGGTACTGTATTCACCAAGACCTGGAGAGTCACAGTGTGTAGTGCAATTATGAGACAGACAGACAAACAGAGAGCCTCTGTCTTGTCACTGGGCGAGAGGCAGAGCATCATAGGAGCTGGGAGTTGGCACTGGATCTGAGAGGGGACAGTGGACTGTAGACGGAGAGGGGATCCTGACCTGTTGTCACACACTGATGGCCTCATACACTGTCAGGTCATAGCTGAGCTACAGCAACCTTACTACAGCTTTCAATTGGAGCGAATACATCAGCTCACTTTATGAAGCAGGATTTACTGTATCCCCAGCTATCCACATTGTCCTTAAGAGAAGTGGTTATGATGTGTACATGCATATGGAATGATAATGTGTTCTCTTCTAAGGAAATAGGTCTGGTAATGGCACTGCTCCTACCAGGGCTGCCCACACAAGGGGTTACGAGTCGCCATTCATCAATCTGATGTTCTGACCTTTATGTTCAGGTCCCCATACACCAGTCTCTTTGTAATTTACATAAATTATGCATGGGATTAACATAAAGGCTTTATACTGGTTTTACTTATAATGATCAATTGTACACCAGGGATTTTTGCCCAAATGTTATTGCAGTTGTATTCATTTATGCGATACCATGGAGGTGGAATTAATGCAATAATGCATGCATGTTTGTGTGTGTATGATTGTATGTGCTACAATATGTCTTTATGTGTATGATTAGCGTAAAGGGGTACACAGGAAGGGTATTTCGTCATGGTTCTGTAAGTGTGCTTTAGTGTAATATTTGTGTGGTTCCATGTGTGCGATGTGAGTGTGATGTATATTCACGTTTCTGTTACAATGTGTGATAGGCCTGCATGTACTGTACATGTGTGCATATATTCAGTCTGTTCACAAGGAGCTTAGGTGTTTTCTCTCTCTCTCTCTCTCTCTCTCTCTCTCTCTCTCTCTCTCTGTCCGTGTGTATGTGTTTTAGATGTGCCTACGTGCATCCCTATCTGAGCCTGTAGTAGGCACACAGCCGCAGTGGAGCTCATCCTCTCTTCCTCTTCAAGACCTCTCCTTGCAATGTGGAAATGAGCTGCAGCCAGTGGCCCCTCCTGTTCCGGTTCCCATTGGCCGAGAGGAGCCACCTCCCTCCCCTGCCTCATTGGTATGCAGGCAGTGCAGTGTCAGTGAGGAGAGAGGGAGCAGTCAGTGCTGCAGGGCAGAGGTTAGCGAGGAGGAGAGTGCGTGAATGAGAGCTGCTGAATCTGCTGTTTGCTTGTTTTGCTGGGCTGCCTCCTATCCAAACAGCACTGGCACCACAGAATACCCTGCCACCACTACAGACGCTGCTGATTACCACGCTAGTTAGCCACGGCGCTAACAGGAGAGAAAGGGGCCACCAGGAATCAAGTTATCCGGGTTTCTCCATCCTTTGAGCAGGGGACGTAGCCGTGTCGTGTAGTGGAGGGGGCTGACGCTGCGATTTAGTCACCCGCTCCTACCTCCCCCAACCCCACTCCCCGTCCCCTTCTCACCAACCACCACCAGCAGCCCGCTTGCTCCTCCCTATCTATGCCCTTGTCCTCGGCGGCTCCTCTCAACTCCCTGGCCAGTATATGGATAGAAGCTCCCTGTTTCAGCTCATACAAGAGCAGGTAAGAGAGCAAAGCAGCGGCGGGAGGTTTCTATGGTTACCGTCTCCTGCCAGCAGCCAGCCGCACTCTTTCTATCTAGTGATGAAAGACAAGAGGCAGGTGTAGAACTGCTGCTAGGGGAAGGGGGAAGGGGCATGTGGTATTGTGTTACTTAAAAAAAAGGTTTACTTTATTTTATTTCATAATTATTCACTTTATTTATTGAACTGCGTTGTTGTAATTAAGGGCTTGTAAGCATTTCACGGTAAGGTCTACCTACACCTGTTGGATTCGGCGCATGTGACAAATAAAATGTGATGTCGGCATCAAATACAATTTTGTCACATGCGCCGAGTACAAACCTTACCGTGAAATGCTTACTTACAAGCCCTTAACCAACAATGCAGTTTTAATAAAATAGTCTTAATAAAATATTTACTAAATAAAAAAATATATTTAAGTAACACAAAATAGCAATATATATATAGGGGGTACCGAGTCGATGTGCATCGGTACAGGTTAGTCGAGGTCATTTGTACATGTAGGTAGGGGTAACAGCAGTGCAAGTAGTTCCTGTGGCCATTTGATTAATTGTACAGCAGTCTTATGGCTTGGGGGGTAGAAGCTGTTAAGGAGCCTTTTGGTCCTAGACTTGACGCTCCGGTACCGTTTGCTGTGCGGTAGCAGAGAGAACAGTTTATGACTTGGGTGACTGAAGTATTGACAATTTTTTGGGCCCTTCCTCTGACACCGCCTAGTATATAGGTCCTGGATGTCAGGAAGCTTTTTAAAAATACTTTTACCCATTTGTATCCCCAATTTCGTGGTATCCAATTGGTAGTTACAGGCTTGTCTCATAGCTGCAACTCCCGTACGGACTTGAGAGAGGCAAAGGTCGAGTGCCTCCGAAGCACGACCCAACCAAGCAGCACTCCTTCTTGACACAATGCCCATTTAACCCGGAAGCCATCCACACCAATGTGTCAGAGGAAACACCGTACACCTGGCAACTGTGCCAGCCTGCATGTGCCCAGCCTGCTACAGGAGTCGCTAGAGCGCGATGGGACAAGGACATCCCTGCCGGCCAAACCCTTCCCTAACCCGGATGACGCTGGGCCAATTGTGCGCCACCCCATGGGTCTCCCGGTCACGTCCGGCTGCGATAAAGCCTGGACTCTAACCAGTATCTCTAGTGGCACAGCTAGCAACTGCGATCCAGTGCCTTAGACCACTGTGCCACTCGGAAGGCCCTGTCGTCAGCTAACTTAATGATGGTGTTGGTGTCTTGCTTGGCCACACAGTTGTGGGTGAACAGGGAGTACAGGGGAGGACTAAGCACACACCCCGGAGGGGCCCCCGTGTTCAACATCAGCGTGTCAGATGTGTTGTTGCCTACCCTTACCACCTGGGGGCGGCCCGTCTGGAAGTCCAGGATCCAGTTGCATAGGGAGGTGTTTAGTCCCAGGGTCCTTAGCTTAGTGATGAGCTTTGTGGGCACTATGGTATTGAACGCTGAGCTGTAGTTAATGAACAGCATTCTCACGCAGAGTACCAGTCAAAAGTTTGGACACACTTACTCATTCAAGGGTTTTTCTTTATTTTGACTATTTTCTACATTGTAGAATAATAGTGAAGACATCAAACTATGAAATAACACATATGGAATAATGTAATAACCAAAAAAGTGTTCAACAAATCAAAATATGTTTTATATTTGAGATTCTTCAAAGTAGCCACCCTTTGCCTTGATGACAACTTTGCACATTCTCGGCATTCTCTCAACCTGGAAGCAGTGATCACGGGGTAATTTATCTGGAGATGGTTGGTCCTGACCTGATGATTTTACTGTAGTCAGTAGGGCAATCATCTGGGCACTAGCTTGTACCTGTGTTGCTGTGTGCCATAGGTCTGTCTAGGTGTCTGGTCTTTTTCCTATTCCTTGAGTATCTCAGAAATATTGACAGATTTTCCTCTTGGTTACATAACAACCCAGGGGCAGGGCTGTGCTACTACTTCTTAAGTAGTTTTTTGGGGTATCTGTAATTTATTTTACTATTTATATTTGTGACTACTTTTACATAACTACATTCCTAAAGAAAATAATGTACTTTTTACTCCATACATTTCCCTGACACCCAAAAGTTACATTTTGAATGCTTAGCAGGACAACAAAATGGTCCAATTCACACTTATCAAGAGGAACATCCTTGGTCATCCCCACTGTCTCTGATCTGGCGGACTCACTAAACACACATGTTTCGGTTGTAAAGATGTCTGACTGTTGGAGTTTGCCGCTGGCTATCCATAAATGTAAAAAAAACAAGAAAATGGTGCTGTCTGGTTTGCTTTATATAAGGAATTGGATTATTATATATTTTTTAACATTTGATACTTAAAGATTTGATACTATGCAGAAATCACTCTGCCATTTCCTGGTTACTAAAATGTGAATAGTTCGTCTAATTTCAGTTTATATGACAAAACAAGCAGTGATTGTGTAGAGAATCATTGTACCGTCTAAACCACTGTGAAGTATATTTTCCATAAGCAAAAATATTGTATATTCAGCTGTTAGAAGCTGGTGTTAATGACGCAAAAACAACATTTCAGGACGGGAAGCGTTAGAAATAGGAGACGTAAAACAGATCTATCGTTTCTTAGACTTGCCTTCAACGGGAATTAAAGATCTATATCTCACATTTCTATATGAATTTGGTCAGGTCACTGAAAAAGTTATATATTGTAGCGTCAAGTCTATTTTAGCAATTATATTTAATTTTGATACTTAAGTATATTTAAAACCAAATACTTTTACTTTTAGACCTTACGCAAGTAGTATTTGACTTTCACTTTTACTTGAGTCATTTTCTATTAAGGTATCTTTACTTTTACTGAAGTATAACAAGTGGGTACTTTTTTCCACCATTGTCCAGCACTGAGACAGCTACAGCCTCAAGCACTCTTTTCAGCTCTCTCAGGAAGCATTTATTCAACTTTGAATTTTTTTTATTTAAAGCGTTTTGCTATCAAAATCAAAGACTACTTTAATGGTTATTTTTTAATCAATGTCTAATGTGCATCGTGTCAGTCCCCCCCCCCCCCCCCCCCCCCCCCCCCATATCCCTCATTCACGTTATTGGCTGGCTGGACCAATCCACTGTTCCGTGGCACCAGCTGGGGATTTGACTGATTGACAGATTGGGCACCGAGAGGGAGGCATCGATTATCTGCTGCAGGGTCTAAGGGTCACGAGTGGCCCATCAGTAACACATTTATCAACAGACTTAGAGGTGTGTGCGTTTGTGGGTACCTGAAGTTCTCACAAGGATAGTAAAACAAGGAGAATTTGGAAGTTGGTATGGTACATTTTGCCGATAACCACAAGGAAAATGTATTTTTTAGGCTTAGGGGTTAGGTTTAGGGTTTGGGATACAATTAGGGTTAGAATTAAGGTTTAGGTCGGGCCTCCCGAGTGGCGCAGCGGTCTAAGGCACTGGATCGTAGTGCTAGATGTGTTACTACACACCCGGGTTCATTCCCGGGCTGTGGCCGGGAGTCCCATAGAACAGTGTACAATTGGCCCAGCGTCGTCCGGGTTAGGGGAAGGTTTGGTCGGGGGGGCTTTACTTGGCTTATCGCTCTCTTGCGACTCCTTGTGGCGGGCCGGGCGCCTGCAGGCTGACCCCGTTGTCAGTTGAACGGAATTAAGGTTATGGTTAGTGGTTAGGTATAGTTTTAAAGTTAGGGGTTAAGTTTAGGGAAAATATGATTTTGGATGGGAATCAATTCTTTGGTCGCCACAAGGATAGCAATACAAGCTGTGGTGTGTGTGCGTGTGTGTTTTACCCTACCTTTTTTCAACATTTGTGTGTGTTTATGTATGAGAGGAAGGTGAAAAGCCACCAAGGAATATTGTGTGAATATCAATGTGGTAAAAGGATGTGCTGTGGTCATGGTGGTGGTTTTCAAAGTTTTCGAGCAGCAGCATGCATAGTGAATCATTTATGAGTAATTCATTGAAGGTGCACAGGTAGAGGGAATTCTTTAGCTTTAAAGTGTCTGGTTTCAATGGAGAAAAACTCTCTTTATGTTAGCCCAGGAAAGCAACGGAGGGTGTGCATGTCAACATCTATTTATCCATAATGTGTGGCAGACCTCAACTTGAAAGTAGAGTAGACCAATATTTTCTCCCCTAAGAGATACTTGTTGTTCTTGTCTCCTCAAAATGTCTCTGTAGGCTATATTTTCATAGGCTCAGATGTGTAGACATTCATGTAGGCCTAGATCAGCAGGTTGACTTCATGTTGGTCTAGTCTCCTTTCACTCATATAGGGTTATGAGTGGAGTTGTGCTACATGTAGCTAGTTGCATGTACCTCTCACATTGGGCTGCTACATCAGACTGCAGCATGAGAGAGAGAGTAGCTACAGGAGTGAGTTTGATTAGTCTTGTCTGCAGGAGGTAGCAGTGCTGAGCTCAGGCTATTTCTGTCCCATGCAGGCACATACACTCACTGACTCACACTCAGACTCATACTTGACAAACACAGACGCACTCACACTTCTGTTTGTCTAATGGTTATTCATATAGCCATGTCACTTAATAAGGAAATTGGCTGCCTGAGTTCGAGCTCCACCATCACTGAGCCTTGCAATCATTAGTTGATTAATATCTCTTTTGCAATTCCCCTCTTTATCCCCTCTTCATCAGAGCTATTTTCACCTGCTACATAAATGATCTGAGGACAGTGTTATACAGTTTTGGCGTGTATATATGCCAACCATAGCAAGGATGAGGTTCTTATTTTCTCTTTCATCGAGGCCTGATGCCATCAGCGTGGTGCTTTTCATGCATAGCATTTGAGGAATGTCTCCTGCTGCTGTTTGTGTGACTGCATGTCAAAGGGAGAAAATGTGGTCATGGATTCAACATGAATCAAGGAGTTCTGCTCTGTCTGTGTGGAGCAAGAGTAGAGACTAGAGAGAGAGAGGGAGCTGTTGTCATGGCCTGACTGCCATCATCTTGCAGTCAGTGCCACAGTAGCCTAGAATGCTGCTGATGTCTAATCATTAGAGGGCCCGGTTGTCAAAGAACAGCAGTGGGTCCTGGGGGCACTGGAGCTGATTCACTGCTTAGCTCAGACGCTATCGCTGTGTTAATACACTGCCACGCAAATATTACTGCAACACTGATACAACTCTTATACTACAGCAATACTCAGATGCCACAGGTATATTACTACCCTGCTATACTTGTACTCTGGTATGGAAATGAAGGATTTTGGGCACTGGCATAGCAGGCTAGTAGACCGCAATTTTGACTAGCCCAGTCTGAAAAGTACTAGCCTTGGGCTATCGTATTTTCCAACCCTGCTTATACTACAACACTACCACACCACTCTGATACTACTACAGTACTTAAAATATTACTACACTTCTTCTACATTGCTACATTACTACACTCATGCTACTACAGTACTACACTCTTACTAGGTAGGCACACACAGACCCATCCATTTTAGTCTGGATGTGCAATGTGGACAAACAAAGCTTTCTTGTTTTTATTTAGTGCCAAGGTCTGTTCCCAGGTCAGGGTTTCCTCCCCCTCCCACTGTAGTGCTGGACTCGGTTAAGTGACACCTGCTCTGGGGTTAGCCTCAGTGGCTGGTTGTCTGCTGATGGTAATAGAGGTCTTGAGGGTTAACGACGTGATCTTTCCCCTGCAGTCAGCACAGCCGCCTCCTCCTCCTCCACACTATTTCATCCCCTTATCTTCATCCATCCCCTTCTACTTGCTCCCACCATATTTTCTTCACCCTATCTTGTTTTTCTCTGTTTTTGTTAACCCTTTCACCCTCTTCATCCGCAGGTCCCCCCCCCCTTGACCCCTTAGCCTTCACCTCTTTCATCATCCCTTTTTCACCAGCCCATCCTTCTATCCATTCCTCTAATTATCTCTCCATCCATCTATATCCTTCTTTCCCTACTCCAGTGCTCTCTACCCCCCTCCTCTCTCAATTCCCCCTCATAAAGGGAAATGCGAAAGCTGTGACACACAGGAAACCCGTAACCATGGCGATGATGTGGCTTGTCAACGCATCATCCTCCCGGTGTTGTATTATTTCAATAACAGCTCTCTCTCACTTGCTCGCTCTCTCTCTCTCTCTCTCTCTCTCTCTCTCTCTCTGTCTGTCTCTCTCTCTCTCTCTCTCTCTCTCTCTCTCTCTCTCTCTCTCTCTCTCTCTCTTTCTCTCAAACAGTCATGGACCCCCCTACCCTTACTAAGAAAAAAAGGTAACGCTTATAACCTAACGTTCATTCGTCTCTGATTTCCTCACTGAATGTATTGATTGTTAATCGTCATAACTACCAACAAGGACCAATCTTTCACCACCTCTTCACCTTCATTCTCAGCTCCCGGTACTTGTGTAACACCCTTCCAGTAGAAGGTTAGGCAAATACTGTCTCTATTTACAGTATAGGCTACAGTTCAATTTGCAGTGTCAAACCCCACATGGTAACCGTGGCGATGTGACAATGACATATGCGGCCAGACAGTGATCAGACTTCGTGGCTCATCTGTGTGCCCGGGTGATGCAGAGCACCGGAGTGTGTCACAGCCTTCTGATAGATTTGGACTGTTGGAGTGTGTTAGAGACGTCGGACTGACTGAATGCTACACAGTGGTTGAGCAGTCTCTGACGTTCTCTCTTTTCCTCTATTTCTCTCGCTCAATTAAATTTTCTTTCTCTCTCTCCTGCTCTCTATATACAGTGGCAAGAATAAGTATGTGAACCCTTTGGAATGACCTGGATTTCTGCATAAATTGGTCATCAAATTTCATCTAATCTTCACAACAATAGACAAACATAGTGTGTTTAAACTAATGACACACAAATTATTGTATTTTTCTTGTCTATATTGAATACATCATTGAAACATTCACAGTGTAGGTTGGAAAAAGTATGTGAACCCCTAGGCTAATGACTTCTCCAAAAGCTAATTGGAGTCAGGAGTCAACCTGGAGTCGAATCAATGATACGAGATTGTAGATTTTGGTTAGAGCTGCACTGCCCCATAAAAAACAGTCACAAAATTTGAGTTTGCTATTCACAAGAAGCATTGCCTGATGTGAACCATGCCTCAAACAAAAGAGATCTCAGAAGACCTAAGATTAACAATTGTTGACTTGCGTAAAGCTGGAAAGGGTTACAAAAGTATCACTAAAAGCCTTGATGTTCATTAGTCCACGGTAAGACATGGTCTATAAATGGAAAAAGTTCAGCACTGTTACTACTCTCCCTAGGAGTGGCCGTCCTGCAAATATGACTGCAAGAGCACAGAGCAGAATGTTCAATGAGGTTAAGAGGAATCCTAGAGTGTCAGCTAAAGACTTACAGAAATCTATGGAACATGCTAACATCTCCGTTGACGAGTCTACGATATGTAAAACACTAAACAAGAATGGTGTTCATGGGAGGACACCACGAGAGAAGCCACTGCTGTCTGAAGTTTGCACGTGCACCTGGATGTTCCACAGCGCTACTGGCAAAATAATCTGTTGACAGATGAAACTACAGTTGAGTTGTTTGGAAGGAATACATTATACTATGTGTGGAGAAAAAAAGGCTCAGCACACCAACAAGCACACCAAGTATGGTGGAGGGAGCATCATAGTTTGGGGCGGCTTTGCTTCTTCAGGCCCTGGACAGCTTGCTATCATCGACGGAAAAAGGAATTCCCAAGTTTATCAAGCCATTTTGCAGAAGAGTATTAGGCTATCTGTCCGCCAATTGAAGCTCAACAGAAGTTGGGTGACGCAACAGGACAACAACCCAAATCACAGAAGTAAATCAACAACAGAATGGCTTCAACAGAAAAAAATATGCCTTTTGGAGTGGCCCAGTCAGTCCTGACCTCAACCCGAATGACATGCTGTTGCATGACCTCGAGAGCAGTTCACACCAAACATTCCAAGAATATTGCTGAACTGAAACAGTTTTGTAAAGAGGAATGGTCCAAAATTCCTCCTGACCGTGCAGGTCTGATCCACAACTACAGAAAATGTTTGGTTGAGGTTTTTGCTGCCAAAGGAGGGTCAACCAGATATTACATCTGAGGGTTCACATACTTTTGGCACCCTGCACTGAGAATGTTTACATAGTGTGTTCAATAAAGACATGAAAACGTTTTAATTGTTTGTGTGTTATTAGTTTAAGCAGACTGTGTTTGTCTATTGTTGTGACCTAGATGAAGATCAGATCAAATTGTATGACCATTTTATGCAGAAATCCACATATTTGAAAAGGGTTCACACTTTTTCTTGCAAATGTACCCATCTCCCTTCCTCCTTCCCTCCACCTCCCTCCCTCCCTCCCTCCCTCCCTCCCTCCCTCCCTCCCTCCACCTCCCTCCCTCCCTCCCTCCCTCCCTCCCTCCCTCCCTCCCTCCCTCCCTCCCTCCCTCCCTCCCTCCCTCCCTCCCTCCCTCCACCTCCCTCCCTCCCTCCCTCCCTCCCTCCCTCCACCTCCCTCCCTCCCTCCCTCCCTCCCTCCCTCCCTCCCTCCCTTCCTCCTTCCCTCCACCTCCCTCCCTCCCTCCCTCCCTTCCTCCTTCCCTCCACCTCCCTCCCTCCACCTCCCTCCCTCCCTCCCTCCCTCCCTCCCTCCCTCCCTCCCCATCCTAACATCCTAGTGCCCTACACTCAGCCTATGCAAAATGTTGGCCTTATCTGCAACCCTTCTTTCTCTCCCCAGGGGCAGAATAGGCTGTGTTTAAACAAACCTCAGTAAGGGGATTAAGTAAAAATAGATCTGGGACATTTTTTTCTTTCTTGGTTCATTCTCATACATGCATTTGCTTTAGCCGCATTTCAGGAAGCCACTTCCCAAGCTCAAGACTGTCAGGCCCAGCCAGCGAGGGGCCCCGGCATTCAGCCAAAATTACTCTGTGCGTGATATGTTTGTGCGATGACTGAGAAGGGAGATGGCTCAGATTACTGATGTGTGTGTGTGTGTCCATGTGTGTATTTGTGTTCGCGTTGGTCTGTGTGTGTACTTTTGTATGGGCGCCTGCCTGTTGGGATGAAAAATGGCTTCACAACAAAGTCTGTGATTGTGAAAACACAAGAATTTCCAGTATTTGCTCTTAGCTCCCTACTATTTCACAAGACTGATAACATTTGGTTGCTTGCATCAACAGAGCAAACAAGCAGGGCAGGTTCCAGGCATAAGCAACATAAGTGGTCAATTAGGGCCCCGGCCGCTAGGAGGCTCCCGTCCTGAGAGTAAGAATAGTAGAATATACACAAGGTGCAATTTAAAAATGTGTTTGTGCATCAGCAGTTTTTCTCTTATGTCAGTCACTGACAGTCACTCAATTAGCCATGTCCGCTAACCATTTTTAGATTGGTAGTTAGTCTAGCAAGCTATCTAAACTTGTAGTGATCATGGCCGAATACTGACTGGGCACGCAGGGCACGTGCCCAGGGTCCCTGACCTCCAGGGAGCCCCATTTGATTTTGTTCGTCTTTCTCACTCGGATATCATATTAACATGGCATAAGTCATTACAAAATGTGTAGAATTGCAGGAAAATAGCTTTTAAAACTGCCAACATTTCTCTCCGCCCATAGCAAAATGTGTAGAATTGCAGGAAAATAGCTTTTAAAACTGCCAACATTTCTCTCCGCCCATAGCACAATGTGTAGAATTGCAGAACATTTTCATGCAACATTTGCATGAAAATTAACTTTCAATCAAAAATATGTCTCCCATCGTCAAGAGTGGGGGCCTGTCACGTTCTGACCTCTATTTCCATTGTTTTGTATTTATTTAGTATGGTCAGGGCGTGAGTTGGGTGGGCAGTCTATGTTTGTTTTTCTATGTTTTGGGGCATTTCTATGTTTTCGGCCTAGTATGGTTCTCAATCAGAGGCAGGTGTCAGTAGTTGTCTCTGATTGAGAATCATACTTAGGTAGCCTGGGTTGCACTGTTTGTTTGTGGGTGATTGTCTATGTTGATGGCTTGTTTCAGCACAGGTCTCATTTTGTAGCTTCACGGTCGAATTTGGTTTATTGTTTTTGTTACTCGTTTGTATAGTGTTCAGTCTTTCTTGATTAAAGATTTACCATGGACACTTACCATGCCGCATTTTGGTCTTCCGATCCATCTCGCCTCTCCTCTTCAGATGAAGAGGAGGACGACCGTGACAGGGCCACTAAAATGTTTTGCCACAAGGTGGAGGGCCTCCCAGCCAAATCTTGCTTAGGGCCTCCAAAAGGCTAAAGCCGGCCCTGCAAAAATGCTACCATCTGACTCGACGCATGATCAAAGCTAACACACTAGTATTTGACTGCTAATACCCCACCCCTGACTAATAAATAAGTAACAAGAGACCTTGGGAGGGTGAGCAGTAGAAATGGAATTAAAGAGCTTCTTGTATTCAATTAAACAGCCGTAAACGTTCCTGAAATCAGTCCCGGGGAGGAGGAAAAGAACTCCACAAAGAGAGAGGGATCGACACACACACAAACACACTGTATCAGACACTCCCAGGGATTTTCTGATGAATCTTCCTTGTCCCTGAGTGGAGCTAGCGAGCTGTAAACCTTGAGACAACTACAGTAGAGACTGGCACTAGCAGGCTCAGTGTTTTATAGAACCACTCTACCCTCCTGAGGCCTCTGTCTACTGAGTCATGGAGCCATCTGTATTCAGAACGAGAGGATCTCCTCCTATATTTACACAGACCAACATGATACACACTGTGGGTGACTCCAGAGTGATGCAACAGCTGAAAGACCACTTTTCGGCCCTAGAGCAACAAGGAGCTGTTGGTTTCATCTCTTTTATCATTATATGAAACACAGTAAAAACACAGAAATGTAGTAAAAACACAGACACAGCTCGACAGCCTAAAGAGAAACTAGAACAGGATATTAATGCGCCATCGAAACAAATTCAATCTAATATAAAATAAATAAATAAATAAAGAAGCAGTCGACGATGGATAGATACAGTACAAACACAAAAACACACTAGAATGCGAGCTCACAGACACTGTACACCACACACACATACACACCCTGTACTTTATGGGCCATTTTTAACCAGGCACTATTTCAGACTGCTCAACTCTGGCATTTTTATGACACTCCCTGCTTAAATCAATTACGGGGAGGCCGAGGCATGCAAGCATCAGCGGTAATAACCCATGGGGGCCTCACAGTGAGAGTGGTGATTCATGAAAACCACAATGATTTGTCCACAAATGCAAATGCGGTAGAACCCAACTCACTAACTCCAAAATGAAAGAAAAAGAGAATACAATGTCTGTATAATGACATATGGTGTCAGCAGTGGGATTTCAGTCATACAGTGTGTTCAGATCACGGTGTACCATTAGAATGACCTGTTGGCCCATCAGTCCTGCCAATGCCTGTTGTTACCAGTCTGTTATTTTCTTTAGGCCTGCCCATTTAATTAGTAGAAAAAATACAGCTGGCTTGTCTTCTGTTTTTAAGGCTGGTCTGATTCTTCCAATGATGTTCCCACTGACAATATGGTTTAATTAATGCTGCTCTTATTGACATTTTCATCTCTCTTGGCACTAGTGCTCGCCATTGTCCTGGCATGTCTGTTGTGTCTCTGCTGTCGACTGCTGTCTATGGAATAGTTCAGCCCTACTCAATAGGTGACCTCCTGGACGAAATGTAAAATATTTTTAAGATCCTGTCTTGCTTTTAAATTACTGTTGAGAATTGTAATAGTTGTGTGTGTGTGTGTGTGTGTAAAAATAGATGGCATCAGGTTGCTGAGGGGCTGATCATTTCTGGGGGGGTCGCATGGGTGTCAAGGTGGGGGTTTGTTACTACGCCGATAAATGACTATATATCCATCCGGACATGGTACTGGTACCCTGTGTATATAGCCAAGTTATTGTTATTGTGTAGTTATTCCGCATGATCTTTCTATTGTTTAAACATTTTCTCTCACTGTTGGGAGAGACTGTTTACAAAGCATATGACAAATAATATTTGACCTGATTCGACCTTTGCCACCTAGGAAATGTGTGTGACCAGGTGATTACTGATGCACTCAGGAAGATTCATTCATACAGTATCTCTCTACATCACTGCAGCTTATTGAGTGCAATGTGCTTTAAAAAAGTACAGCACATAAGATGCATTATGATTATGTATAACGGGAGGTAAAGAAAGAGGATCACTCTAATACTCAGGGATGAGGTAAATTCCCTTTTAAATTCGCAAGAATTTAAAAAAATCTTCCATGAAAATAAATTCAGTGAATTTGAATGGAATTGAGCCCATTCTTGCTAATAGGCACTACTACTATCATCATCAACAGCAGCACTGTTCTGGTCAGCCTGTACTGAGTGTTTATTGTGTTGTGTTTGCCAGCTGGACCCAGACAACACCGGTTTCATCGCAGTGGAGAACTTCACCAGTCTGGTGGAGCACCATGAGCTGCAGCTGGACCCCTCCAAACTGGACATGCTGTTCGCCCTGGTGCAGAGCAACGAGGAGGGACAGGTGTGCTACCAGGAGCTCATTGAGCTGGTAAGTGGCTGAAAGGGTACTCCCACAGAAGCACGCGAGCACACACACAGAGGCACATTCATGCAGAAGAAGGCATAGTACACACACACACTCAACAGAATTATTTGAGAAAGGTTAGAATTGCACAAAATATTGAATGATAATACACACAAACACACAAGTGCGCCTCACACACACACACACACACACACACACACACACACACACACACACACACGCACACAGACATTCAAACTCATAATTCATAGCATGAGAATATCATGCACTTGTAGCGTAATGTACTGTATTATCTGGTGGTGGAGCAGGGGAGAAAACCTTGCCTCGATGTCTTCTGCTGAGTAGTGTTCTTGAGTCTTGTGATGCTGCTAGGTCCGAGACATCATTCTCATTCATTCCTCTCTACTGTAACCTGTCTGTGTTTAGACCTGGTGTTCCTGTTATGAAGTGCATGCAAAGCCTTTTGAAGGGGCTGAGGTAATTTTTGAACCATTCCATTGTAGATTTTGCTTTATGTTTTGGATCATTGTCTTGTTGGAAGACAAATCTCTGTACCAGTCTCAGGTCTTTTGCAGACACCATCAGGTTTTCTTCCAGAATGGTCCTGTATTTGGCTCTATCCATCTTCCCATCAATTTTAACCATCTTCCCTGTCCCTGCTGAAGAAAAGCAGGCCCAAACCATGATGCTGCCACCACCATGTTTGACAGTGGGGATGGTGTGTTCAGGGTGATGAGCTGTGTTGCTTTTACGGCAAATATAACGTTTTGCATTGTTGCCAAAAAGTTCAATTTTGGTGTCATCTGACCAGAGCACCTTCTTCCACATGTTTGGTGTGTCTCCCAGGTGGCTTGTGGCAAACTTTAAACAACACTTTTTATGGATATCTTTAAGAAATGGCTTTCTTCTTGCCACTCTTCCATAAAGGCCAGATTTGTGCAATATACGACTGATTGTTGTCCTATGGACAGAGTCTCCCACCTCAGCTGTAGATCTCTGCAGTTCATCCAGAGTGATCATGGGCCTCTTGGCTGCATCTCTGATCAGTCTTCTCCTTGTATGAGCTGAAAGTTTAGAGGGACGGCCAGGTCTTGGTAGATTTGCAGTGGTCTGATACTCCTTCCATTTCAATATTATCGCTTGCACAGTGCTCCTTGGGATGTTTAAAGCTTGGGAAATCTTTTTGTATCCAAATCCAGCTTTAAACTTCTTCACAACAGTATCTCGGACCTGCCTGGTGTGTTCCTTGTTCTTCATGATGCTCTCTGCGCTTTTGACGGACCTCTGAGACTATCACAGTGCAGGTGCATTTATACGGAGACTTGATTACACACAGGTGGATTGTATTTATCATCATTAGTCATTTAGGTCAACATTGGATCATTCAGAGATCCTCACTGAACTTCTGGAGAGAGTTTGCTGCACTGAAAGTAAAGGGGCTGAATAATTTTGCACGCCCAATTTTTCAGTTTTTGATTTGTTAAAAAAGTTTGAAATATCCAATAAATGTTATTCCACTTTATGATTGTGTCCCACTTGTTGTTGATTCTCCATTAAAAAATACAGTTTTATATCTTTATGTTTGAAGCCTGAAATGTGGCAAAAGGTCGCAAAGTTCAAGGGGGCCGAATACTTTCGCAAGGCACTGTATGTTTTATTGCCAGCTGATTTCAAATAATCATGTAACAATTAAATCAATAGGAATTTTGGGCACCACGGGAAAAGTTGTTTAACAAGTTACCATCTCCCGAATTAACTCTAGAAGATATGTAGATATCTCTTACATCAATAACAGTCACCTGTTAATCATTACCTCAGTCTCATTCTGAAAGTCGCAGACCTCTTGAATCCACAAGAACTCCAGCCTCTCTATTTATTCAGTACTACACAAATTGATTTAATCATTTATTTACTAACTAACTAAATAATAACACAGAATACACATTCACAATTACTTTAGACAAACGGTCCCTAGTGGACTGACAAGATATGACAGCTTGTTACACACATGGAGAGGGAGGGGTAGATAAAGAGAGGGAGAGACAATGAGAGTCAAAGTTAACGTACATTTGGAATCTACCCTTAAAGTAATAATAATACTTTGCTCACAAACCATCGTCCATTTGGGGTAAGGAATGTAATGTATTTACGTGTAGATGTCTTTGTCCTTCGTCTCTCTGAAATCAATCGATCCTTCTATGGAAGTGGCTTGATGAGTGTAAGGCTCTGGTTGTCCACCAGAGGTCACAATGTCCTTCTTAGTTGTTCTGGCTTATAGTGGATGTTTCTTTAGATGCTCAAATGATTGTCTGAGATGGGATCTTCTCCTTCCTTTCTCAGGTAGATAGTCAAGTTCTAGACCGCTTTACATGCACAGCTGCAGACTGTCAAATGTTCTGGTCTAGTCTTTATCTTCACTCGTGTTGAGAGTTTCAGAGTTTCTAACCATTTCAACGTGTGGCCAACGCTCCACGCTTTTCTGGTCTGATAGATGAGCTTATCTTCTCACCTCGTGTTGAGTCTTAGAGTTTCAACCATTTGTAACATTCAGCTCACACTGTCCATCTGCTGGTCTGATATGTTCATTCTTAGTGAATCCTTTTAAGCACTCTGGTTGGAAACGCAGTTCCATCACACTGATACGCTCTTCTGATTAGGGTCGTCGCTTAGTTAATGTGCAATGGACATGAAAAACCATTATCTTATTAGAAAACCAAAATCACATTAATATGTTAACAAAAATAGTTTCATCATTCTTCATATTATATTAACATCATATTCGATAGAAACTTGAAAGCTTGAATGTGTTTCCTTCCTAAGTTAGAGTATTTTCATTATACCGTTTTTAATGACATCACAAAATGAAAAGCAATATGACAGGATTATTCTTTAGATCCCCACGGACCATTCTTTAACATTCCTATCTTATACATATTGTTCCAAAGTTCACTCTTTGGGTGTTATAGTTTTGGGCGGCAAAATGTCTCTGTAAAAAATACATTCCTTTCCCAATACTGAGGGGCAAAGGGAGAGATTCCCCTCCTGCCTAATTTACAACTAAGTGTCAAAACCGGCCCACCCTCCCTTCCCCTCTACTGTGGGTAAGAGGGTCTGGTTGTTGCCACTATTTACCAAGCTGATCTGAGGCCTTTGATCCTCGACCATGACAATAATACATTTGCTAAAATGTTGTTTTTTAAAAACTGTTTTATCTCTGTCATTATAGGGTATTGTGTGTAGCTTGATGATGGAATACGGATTTTAGAATAAGGCTGTAATGTAACAAAATTGGGGAAAAGTGGAGGGGTCTGAATAGTTTCTGAATGCACTGAGGCTCTTTTCGCCTGAGGGGCTGTGACTTTCATTCTGTTAGTCTGCTGAACAGGGATGTTAAACTTTCCTTTGCTATATTGGTCTTCAGGCTCAATAAATGTATGTAAATGTCTTGGAAGCGAACTGTTAGCCCACAGGTTCAGTAGTGTATGGCTGTGTGTATAAACATGTTTCAGGGGTTAGCATAGCTGATAAATGGAAGGTGAATTGAGGCCACATGCGGCTGGTGTGCATGTGTAGGCTAATTGAGCATATTGTGTTATGGAATAGATTAGGTACTGTAGTTTGAACAGCACACTACAGTTCACTACCACTTCCACACTCCATTCCCCAAGGGAGCACCAGCAACTTTGTCCAGGTGCTGAGCCTGGTTGATAAGCACATCAGGTGTTGCCAATTAAGGTGATTGTCAGTCAGTGTTCCAGCTTCAAATCAAATCAAACTTTATTTGTCACATGCTCCAAATACAACAAGTGTAGACCTTACAGTGAAATGCTTTCTTTACAAGCCCTTAACCAACAGTACAGTTCAAGAAGAGTTAAGAAAATATTGACTAAATAAACTAACGTTAAAAAGAAATTAAAAAGTAACAAAATAACAACAATAACGAGGCTCTATGCAGGGGGTACCAGTACCCAGTACAGTGCACGGGGGTACAGGTTAGTTGAGGTAATTTGTACATGTAGGTAGGGGTGAAGTGACTATGCATAGGTAATAAACAGCGAGGGGGGGGGGGGGGGGGGTCAATGTAAATAGTCCAGTGGCCATTTGATTAATTGTTCAACAGTCTTATGGCTTGGGGGTAGGAGCCTTTTGTTCCTAGCCTTGGCGCTCCAGTACTGCTTGCCGTGCGGTAGCAGAGAAAACAGTCTATGACTTGGGTGACTGGAGTGCACCTCCACTTGCACCTTCAAGCTTGGAGGTGGCTGGTTTTGTTTGGTGGCCATGAGGTCTGTAGTAACTAGGCCTAGGACCCCTAGACAAAGGGAGTGCAAATATATCCGTAGGCTAGCTATGGGTTTCATAACAACTGATTTCACCTCGTTAACAGTGTGCCGGTAGTTGCTATCATGTATTGTGTTAAATTAAATAAATCTGTCATTCCTCTCCTTCAGGTGGCAGTTTAAATTATGTTCTGAGAACATTCAACAGCTCCCATCCTGTAGGTAGGATCATTATCAGGTGACTGTGATCATGAAAAACTCCTTGCCTTAGTCATTTTTCCTCCTTAATGGGAGAGATACAGCAATACGGATCCCACCTCTGCCACAATCTGACAATATGCTTTGTGTTGTAGTCATGACACAGAAATATATACAAGGTTAGGAAAACTTTACTGGGCATGCTTCAGTTACCTACAGTAAGAATATTTCCGTTTCCTGTGTAACAGAAATATTGTTCTAGGGATTCTCTGGGTTTCTGCTCCACTTGATGATGGATGAAGTTGACACCATAAGCCCAGAGAACCGTTTGCCACCTGTGATCTGACTGAAGCTCTCTTGGGGAATGTTTGAGTGTCCCCAGCAAGGCCATTTAGGGATATTTAGTGACTCCAGTGTGGTCATTATATTGTTTAGAGGTGTCAATGTGGTCATCTGACCGTGTTTAGTGCCCACAGTCCATCTGTCTTCTGAGTGGAAGAGCGTCTGACTGAAGGGAAAGACAAAAAAAAGATGATAGATGCACCCCATCATCCCTGACACACACACATACTGGCTGTTCATCGTACACGCTCCACACATACAAACACACCCTCGCAAAACACCACAAACTCAGGCAGGCACCATTTATTTTTTGCTTGGATTGCTGGCTCCAAAGTGGTGCACTTTGCTTAAGTGTCCATAACCGAAGGTTTTTCCAGTTTAGGTCCTGAAGATAAAACCATGAAGGAGGGTTATGGCTATGGGTTTATGGGGAGATAAAGGTGGGCTCTCATTTTAAAAGGATTTTGCTAGAATAAGGGTGGGTGCAAACAGTGCCGAGATCCACAGTGATTTCCTTTTTTCTTATCACTGTGTGTTTGCATTTATTTAATAGCTTAATAATGGATTATAAATTACCAGTAAATGTGTAGTAAATGGCGTGCTGATCCTGTTTAACAGTACTAAGTGATGGTGAGTCATTTACTATATGGTAATTCAGGGGCATTCAGATTCCAACCTGGTTCTTCACAGTATGTGGTAGGGCTTGAAAACTATTACAGACTAGAAAGGGAAACCCAGCCGCGAGCTGCCCAGTGATGCGAGCCTACCAGACGAGCTAAATGCTTTTTATGCTCGCTTTGAGGCAAGCAACACTGAAGCATGCATGAGAGCACCAGCTGAGCAAGACCTTTAAACATTCACACATTCACAAAACAGCGGGGCCAGATGGATTACCAGGATGTGTACTCAAAGCATGCGCGGACCAACTGGCAAGTGTCTTCACTGACATTTTCAACCTCTCCCTGATCAAGTCTGTAATACCTATATGTTTCAAACAGACCACCATAGTCCCTTTGCCCAAGAAAGCGAAGGTAACCTTCCTAAATGAATTCCGCCCCGTAGCACTAACATCTGTAGCCATGAAGTGCTTTGAAAGGCTGGTCATGGCTCACATCAACACCATCATGCCAGAAACTCTAGACCCCCTCCAATTCGCATACTGCCCCAACAGATCCACAGATGACGCAATCTCAATCGCACTCGCACTTCACACTGCCCTTTCCCACCTGGTCAAAAGGAACACCAATGTGAGAATGCTGTTAATTGACTACAGCTCAGCGTTCAACACCATAGTGCTCATAAAGCTCATCACTATGCTAAGGACCCTGGGACTAAATACCTCCCTCTGCAACTGGATCCTGGACTTCCAGACTCGCTGGCCCCAGGTGGTATGGGTAGGCAACAACACATCTGACACGCTGATCCTCAACACTGGGGCCCCTCAGGGTTCCTGCTTAGTCCCCTCCTGACAATTTTTTTGACCCCCTCGCATTTGTCTTTACACTGCTGCTACTCGCTGTTTATTATCTATGTGCATAGTCACTTTACATATTACCTCGACTAACCTGTACCCCCGCACATTGACTCTGTACCAGTACCCCCTGTATATAGCCTCCACATTGACTCTGTACCAGTACCCCCTGTATATAGCCTCCACATTGACTCTGTACCAGTACCCCCTGTATATAGCCTCCACATTGACTCTGTACCAGTACCCCCTGTATATAGCCTCCACATTGACTCTGTACCAGTACCCCCTGTATATAGCCTCCACATTGACTCTGTACCAGTACCCCCTGTATATAGCCTCCACATTGACTCTGTACCAGTACCCCCTGTATATAGCCTCCACATTGACTCTGTACCAGTACCCCCTGTATATAGCCTCCACATTGACTCTGTACCAGTACCCCCTGTATATAGCCTCCACATTGACTCTGTACCAGTACCCCCTGTATATAGCCTCCACATTGACTCTGTACCAGTACCCCCTGTATATAGCCTCCACATTGACTCTGTACCAGTACCCCCTGTATATAGCCTCCACATTGACTCTGTACCAGTACCCCCTGTATATAGCCTCCACATTGACTCTGTACCAGTACCCCCTGTATATAGCCTCCACATTGACTCTGTACCAGTACCCCCTGTATATAGCCTCCACATTGACTCTGTACCAGTACCCCCTGTATATAGCCTCCACATTGACTCTGTACCAGTACCCCCTGTATATAGCCTCCACATTGACTCTGTACCAGTACCCCCTGTATATAGCCTCCACATTGACTCTGTACCAGTACCCCCTGTATATAGCCTCCACATTGACTCTGTACCAGTACCCCCTGTATATAGCCTCCACATTGACTCTGTACCAGTACCCCCTGTATATAGCCTCCACATTGACTCTGTACAGGTACCCCCTGTATATAGCCTCCACATTGACTCTGTACCAGCACCCCCTGTATATAGCCTCCACATTGACTCTGTACCAGTACCCCCTGTATATAACCTCCACATTGACTCTGTACCAGTACCCCCTGTATATAGCCTCCACATTGACTCTGTACCAGCACCCCCTGTATATAGCCTCCACATTGACTCTGTACCAGCACCCCCTGTATATAGCCTCCACATTGACTCTGTACCAGTACCCCCTGTATATAGCCTCCACATTGACTCTGTACCAGTACCCCCTGTATATAGCCTCCACATTGACTCTGTACCTGTACCCCCTGTATATAACCTCCACATTGACTCTGTACCAGTACCCCCTGTATATAGCCTCCACATGGACTCTGTACCAGTACCCCCTGTATATAGCCTCCACATTGACTCAGTACCAGTACCCCCTGTATATAGCCTCCACATTGACTCTGTACCAGTACCCCCTGTATATAGTCTCCACATGGACTCTGTACCAGTACCCCCTGTATATAGCCTCCACATTGACTCTGTACCAGTACCCCCTGTATATAGTCTCCACATTGACTCAGTACCAGTACCCCCTGTATATAGCCTCCACATTGACTCTGTACCAGTACCCCCTGTATATAGTCTCCACATTGACTCTGTACCAGTACCCCCTGTATATAGTCTCCACATTGACTCAGTACCAGTACCCCCTGTATATAGCCTCCACATTGACTCTGTACCAGTACCCCCTGTATATAGCCTCCACATTGACTCTGTACCAGTACCCCCTGTATATAGTCTCCACATTGACTCAGTACCAGTACCCCCTGTATATAGCCTCCACATTGACTCTGTACCAGTACCCCCTGTATATAGCCTCCACATTGACTCTGTACCAGTACCCCCTGTATATAGTCTCCACATTGACTCAGTACCAGTACCCCCTGTATATAGCCTCCACATTGACTCTGTACCGGTACCCCCTGTATATAGCCTCCACATTGACTCTGTACCAGTACCCCCTGTATATAGCCTCCACATTGACTCTGTACCAGTACCCCCTGTATATAGCCTCCACATTGACTCTGTACCAGTACCCCCTGTATATAGCCTCCACATTGACTCTGTACCAGTACCCCCTGTATATAGCCTCCACATTGACTCTGTACCAGTACCCCCTGTATATAGCCTCCACATTGACTCTGTACCGGTACCCCCTGTATATAGCCTCCACATTGACTCTGTACCAGTACCCCCTGTATATAACCTCCACATTGACTCAGTACCAGTACCCCCTGTATATAGCCTCCACATTGACTCTGTACCGGTACCCCCTGTATATAGCCTCCACATTGACTCAGTACCGGTACCCCCTGTATATAGCCTCCACATTGACTCTGTACCGGTACCCCCTGTATATAGCCTCCACATTGACTCTGTACCGGTACCCCCTGTATATAGCCTCCACATTGACTCTGTACCGGTACCCCCTGTATATAGCCTCCACATTGACTCTGTACCAGTACCCCCTGTATATAACCTCCACATTGACTCAGTACCAGTACCCCCTGTATATAGCCTCCACATTGACTCTGTACCGGTACCCCCTGTATATAGCCTCCACATTGACTCAGTACCGGTACCCCCTGTATATAACCTCCACATTGACTCAGTACCAGTACCCCCTGTATATAGCCTCCACATTGACTCTGTACCGGTACCCCCT
Source organism: Oncorhynchus mykiss (assembly GCF_013265735.2). NCBI lineage: Eukaryota > Metazoa > Chordata > Actinopteri > Salmoniformes > Salmonidae > Oncorhynchus > Oncorhynchus mykiss. Next base: position 6,424,043 of record NC_048584.1, on the reverse strand, counting down.
GTATATAGCCTCCACATTGACTCTGTACCAGTACCCCCTGTATATAGCCTCGTTATTGACTCTGTACCAGTACCCCTGTATATAACCTCCACATTGACTCTGTACCAGTACCCCCTGTATATAGCCTCCACATGGACTCTGTACCAGTACCCCCTGTATATAGCCTCCACATGGACTCTGTACCAGTACCCCCTGTATATAGCCTCCACATGGACTCTGTACCAGTACCCCCTGTATATAGCCTCCACATGGACTCTGTACCAGTACCCCCTGTATATAGCCTCCACATTGACTCTGTACCGGTACCCCCTGTATATAGCCTCCACATTGACTCTGTACCAGTACCCCCTGTATATAGCCTCCACATTGACTCTGTACCAGTACCCCCTGTATATAGTCTCCACATTGACTCTGTACCAGTACCCCCTGTATATAGCCTCCACATTGACTCTGTACCAGTACCCCCTGTATATAGTCTCCACATTGACTCTGTACCAGTACCCCCTGTATATAGCCTCCACATTGACTCTGTACCAGTACCCCCTGTATATAGCCTCCACATTGACTCTGTACCAGCACCCCCTGTATATAGCCTCCACATTGACTCTGTACCAGTACCCCCTGTATATAGTCTCCACATTGACTCTGTACCAGTACCCCCTGTATATAGCCTCCACATTGACTCTGTACCAGTACCCCCTGTATATAGCCTCGTTATTGACTCTGTACCAGTACCCCCTGTATATAGCCTCCACATTGACTCTGTACCAGTACCCCCTGTATATAGCCTCCACATTGACTCTGTACCAGCACCCCCTGTATATAGCCTCCACATTGACTCTGTACCAGTACCCCCTGTATATAGTCTCCACATTGACTCTGTACCAGTACCCCCTGTATATAGCCTCCACATTGACTCTGTACCAGTACCCCCTGTATATAGCCTCGTTATTGACTCTGTACCAGTACCCCCTGTATATAGCCTCCACATTGACTCTGTACCAGTTCCCCCTGTATATAGCCTCCACATTGACTCTGTACCAGTTCCCCCTGTATATAGCCTCCACATTGACTCTGTACCAGCACCCCCTGTATATAGCCTCCACATTGACTCTGTACCAGTTCCCCCTGTATATAGCCTCCACATTGACTCTGTACCAGCACCCCCTGTATATAGCCTCCACATTGACTCTGTACCAGTACCCCCTGTATATAGCCTCCACATTGACTCTGTACCAGCACCCCCTGTATATAGTCTCCACATTGACTCTGTACCAGTACCCCCTGTATATAGCCTCCACATTGACTCTGTACCAGTACCCCCTGTATATAGTCTCCACATTGACTCTGTACCAGTACCCCCTGTATATAGCCTCCACATTGACTCTGTACCGGTACCCCCTGTATATAGCCTCCACATTGACTCTGTACCAGTACCCCCTGTATATAGTCTCCACATTGACTCTGTACCAGTACCCCCTGTATATAGCCTCCACATTGACTCTGTACCAGTACCCCCTGTATATAGTCTCCACATTGACTCTGTACCGGTACCTCCTGTATATAGCCTCCACATTGACTCTGTACCGTAACACCCTGTATATAGTCTCCACATTGACTCTGTACCAGTACCCCCTGTATATAGCCTCCACATTGACTCTGTACCGGTACCCCCTGTATATAGCCTCCACATTGACTCTGTACCAGTACCCCCTGTATATAGTCTCCACATTGACTCTGTACCAGTACCCCCTGTATATAGTCTCCACATTGACTCTGTACCAGTACCCCCTGTATATAGCCTCCACATTGACTCTGTACCAGTACCCCCTGTATATAGCCTCCACATTGACTCTGTACCAGTACCCCCTGTATATAGTCTCCACATTGACTCTGTACCAGTACCCCCTGTATATAGTCTCCACATTGACTCTGTACCAGTACCCCCTGTATATAGCCTCCACATTGACTCTGTACCAGTACCCCCTGTATATAGCCTCCACATTGACTCTGTACCAGTACCCCCTGTATATAGCCCCCACATTGACTCTGTACCAGTACCCCCTGTATATAGCCTCCACATTGACTCTGTACCAGTACCCCCTGTATATAGTCTCCACATTGACTCTGTACCAGTACCCCCTGTATATAGCCTCCACATTGACTCTGTACCAGTACCCCCTGTATATAGCCTCCACATTGACTCTGTACCAGTACCCCCTGTATATAGTCTCCACATTGACTCAGTACCAGTACCCCCTGTATATAGCCTCCACATTGACTCTGTACCAGTACCCCCTGTATAGAGCCTCCACATTGACTCTGTACCAGTACCCCCTGTATATAGTCTCCACATTGACTCTGTACCAGTACCCCCTGTATATAGTCTCCACATTGACTCTGTACCAGTACCCCCTGTATATAGCCTCCACATTGACTCTGTACCAGTACCCCCTGTATATAGCCTCCACATTGACTCTGTACCGGTACCCCCTGTATATAGTCTCCACATTGACTCTGTACCGGTACCCCCTGTATATAGCCTCCACATTGACTCTGTACCAGTACCCCCTGTATATAGCCTCCACATTGACTCTGTACCAGTACCCACCTGTATATAGCCTCCACATTGACTCTGTACCAGTACCCCCTGTATATAGCCTCTACATTGACTCTGTACCAGTACCCCCTGTATATAGCCTCCACATTGACTCTGTACCAGTACCCCCTGTATATAGCCTCCACATTGACTCTGTACCGGTACCCCCTGTATATAGCCTCCACATTGACTCTGTACCGGTACCCCCTGTATATAGCCTCCACATTGACTCTGTACCAGTACCCCCTGTATATAGCCTCCACATTGACTCTGTACCAGTACCCCCTGTATATAGCCTCCACATTGACTCTGTACCGGTACCCCCTGTATATAGCCTCCACATTGACTCTGTACCGGTACCCCCTGTATATAGCCTCCACATTGACTCTGTACCAGTACCCCCTGTATATAGCCTCCACATTGACTCTGTACCAGTACCCCCTGTATATAGCCTCCACATTGACTCTGTACCAGTACCCCCTGTATATAGCCTCCACATTGACTCTGTACCGGTACCCCCTGTATATAGCCTCCACATGGACTCTGTACCAGTACCCCCTGTATATAGCCTCCACATTGACTCTGTACCAGTACCCCCTGTATATAGCCTCCACATTGACTCTGTACCGGTACCCCCTGTATATAGCCTCCACATTGACTCTGTACCGGTACCCCCTGTATATAGTCTCCACATTGACTCTGTACTGGTACCCCCTGTATATAGCCTCCACATTGACTCTGTACTGGTACCCCCTGTATATAGCCTCCACATTGACTCTGTACTGGTACCCCCTGTATATAGCCTCCACATTGACTCTGTACCAGTACCCCCTGTATATAGCCTCCACATTGACTCTGTACTGGTACCCCCTGTATATAGCCTCCACATTGACTCTGTACCAGTACCCCCTGTATATAGCCTCCACATTGACTCTGTACCGGTACCCCCTGTATATAGCCTCCACATTGACTCTGTACCGGTACCCCCTGTATATAGCCTCCACATTGACTCTGTACCGGTACCCCCTGTATATAGCCTCCACATTGACTCTGTACCAGTACCCCCTGTATATAGCCTCCACATTGACTCTGTACTGGTACCCCCTGTATATAGCCTCCACATTGACTCTGTACCAGTACCCCCTGTATATAGTCTCCACATTGACTCTGTACCGGTACCCCCTGTATATAGCCTCCACATTGACTCTGTACCGGTACCCCCTGTATATAGCCTCCACATTGACTCTGTACCGGTACCCCCTGTATATAGTCTCCACATTGACTCTGTACTGGTACCCCCTGTATATAGTCTCCACATTGACTCTGTACCGGTACCCCCTGTATATAGCCTCCACATTGACTCTGTACCAGTACCCCCTGTATATAGCCTCCACATTGACTCTGTACCGGTACCCCCTGTATATAGCCTCGTTATTGACTCTGTACCAGTACCCCCTGTATATAGTCTCCACATTGACTCTGTACCAGTACCCCCTGTATATAGTCTCGTTATTGACTCTGTACCAGTACCCCCTGTATATAGCCTCCACATTGACTCTGTACCAGTACCCCCTGTATATAGCCTCCACATTGACTCTGTACCAGTACCCCCTGTATATAGCCTCCACATTGACTCTGTACCAGTACCCCATGTATATAGCCTCCACATTGACTCTGTACCAGTACCCCCTGTATATAGTCTCCACATTGACTCTGTACCAGTACCCCCTGTATATAGCCTCCACATTGACTCTGTACCGGTACCCCCTGTATATAGCCTCCACATTGACTCTGTACCAGTACCCCCTGTATATAGCCTCCACATTGACTCTGTACCAGTACCCCCTGTATATAGCCTCCACATTGACTCTGTACCAGTACCCCCTGTATATAGCCTCCACATTGACTCTGTACCAGTACCCCCTGTATATAGTCTCCACATTGACTCTGTACCAGTACCCCCTGTATATAGCCTCCACATTGACTCTGTACCAGTACCCCCTGTATATAGTCTCCACATTGACTCTGTACCAGTACCCCCTGTATATAGCCCCCACATTGACTCTGTACCAGTACCCCCTGTATATAGCCTCCACATTGACTCTGTACCAGTACCCCCTGTATATAGCCCCCACATTGACTCTGTACCAGTACCCCCTGTATATAGTCTCCACATTGACTCTGTACCAGTACCCCCTGTATATAGCCTCCACATTGACTCTGTACCAGTTCCCCCTGTATATAGCCTCCACATTGACTCTGTACCAGTACCCCCTGTATATAGCCTCCACATTGACTCTGTACCAGTTCCCCCTGTATATAGCCTCCACATTGACTCTGTACCAGTACCCCCTGTATATAGCCTCCACATTGACTCTGTACCAGTACCCCCTGTATATAGCCTCCACATTGACTCTGTACCAGTACCCCCTGTATATAGCCTCCACATTGACTCTGTACCAGTTCCCCCTGTATATAGCCTCCACATTGACTCTGTACCAGTACCCCCTGTATATAGCCTCCACATTGACTCTGTACCAGTACCCCCTGTATATAGCCTCCACATTGACTCTGTACCAGTACCCCCTGTATATAGCCTCGTTATTGTTATGTGATTTTCTTGTATTACTTTTTGATTCTTTTTTTTTTTTTACTTTAGTTTATTTAGTAAATATTTTCTTAACTCTATTTCTTGAACTGCATTGTTGGTTAAGGGATTGTAATTGATCATTTCGCGGTAAGGTTTAGACCTGTTGTATTTGGCGCATGTGACAAATAAAATGTGATTTGATTTGGTAAATCATTTAGTAACATTAATTGAATGATTTATTAATTGAGCTAGCTATCGTTTAGCAGCAGGACTCTCTGACTCTACGCCTGGAGGGCTCTGTGTGTAAGAGAGCGAGGGCTGATGCTCTCCCAATCAGCTATTAATTAAATAAATTAGATTAGCTAAAGTTATCAAACTTTGTTTGGAAACCATCATGACCAATTTTGGAAATGTAGTGGAATGGCACGTCTGAATCATTTAGAATGACTTGATAACAAACTCGATACAAAACTCAATACCTCCTAATATACATCTATATAAGGAAAACTATGGAACTGTCACGCCCTGACCATAGAGAGCCTTTTATTCTCTATGTTGGTTAGGTCAGGGTGTGACTAGGGTGGGTTATCTAGGTTGTTTTATGTCTATGTTGGCCTGGTCTGGTTCCCAATCAGAGGCAGTTGTTTATCATTGTCTCTGATTGGGGATCATATTTAGGCACCCATTTCCCCACTGGGTTTTTGTGGAATCTTGTTTTTAAGTTATGGTTCATTGTTTGTTTCCTTTTGTTTTTTGTAAGTTTCACAAAAATAAAGATGTGGAACTCAGAGCACGCTGCGCCTTGGTCCGTCTCTACACAATACCGTGACAGGAACAAATATCATCTTTGTTATTATATATTCAAACTATAAGTACAGTCGTGGCCAAAGGTTTTGAGAATGACACAAATATTAATTTCCACAAAGTTTGCTGCTTCATTGTCTTTAGATATTTTTGTCAGATATTACTATGGAATACTGAAGTATAATTACAAGCATTTTATAAGTGTCAAAGGCTTTTATTGACAATTACATGAAGTTGATGCAAATAGTCAATATTTGCAGTCCGCCCTGGCGGTCTGGGCCACATCCTGACTGATGGCAGCCCATTCTTGCATAATCAATGCTTGGAGTTTGTCAGAATTTGTGGGTTTTTGTTTGTCCACCCGCCTCTTGAGGATTGACCACAAGTTCTCAATGGGATTAATGTCTGGGGAGTTTCCTGGCCATGGACACAAAATATCGATGTTTGGTTCCCCGAGCCACTTAGTTATCACTTTTACCCTATGGCAAGGTGCTCCATCATGCTGGAAAATGTATTGTTCGTCACCAAACTGTTCCTGGATGGTTGGAAGAAGTTGCTCTCGGAGGATGTGTTGGTACCATTCTTTATTCATGGCTGTGTTCTTAGGCAAAATAGTGAGTGAGCCCACTCCCTTGGCTGAGAAGCAACCCCACACATGAATGGTCTCAGGATGCTTTTCTGTTGGCATGACATAGGACTGATGGTAGCGCTCACCTTGTCTTCTCCGGACAAGCTTTTTTCCGGATGCCCCAAACAATCGGAAAGGGGATTCATCAAAAAAATGACTTTACCCCAGTCCTCAGCAGTCCAATCCCTGTACCTTTTGCAGAATATCAGTCTGTCCCTGATGTTTTTCCTGGAGAGAAGTGGCTTCTTTCCTGCCCTTCTTGACACCAGGCCATCCTCCAAAAGTCTTCGCCTCACTGTGCGTGCAGATGCACTCACACCTGCCTGCTGCTAGTTCTGAGCAAGCTTTGTACTGGTGGTGCCCCGATCCCTCAGCTGAATCAAGTTTAGGAGACGGTCCTGGCGCTTGCTGGACATTCTTGGGCACCCTGAAGCATTCTTCACAACAATTGAACCGCTCTCCTTGAAGTTCTTGATGATCCGATAAATGGTTGATTTAGGTGCAATCTTACTGGCAGCAATATCCTTGCCTGTGAAGCCCTTTTTGTGCAAAGCAATGATGACAGCACGTGTTTCCTTGCAGGTAACCATGGTTGACAGAGGAAGAACAATGATTCCAAGCACCACCCTCCTTTTGAAGCTTCCAGTCTGTTATTCGAAGTCAATCATAATGACAGAGTGATCTCCAGCCTTGTCCTTGTCAACACACTCACCTCTGTTAATGATAGAATCACTGACATGATGTCAGCTGGTCCTTTTGTGGCAGGGCTGAAATGCAGTGGAAATGTTTTGGGGGGATTCAGTTCATTTGCATGGCAATGATAGAATCACTGACATGATGTCAGCTGGTCCTTTTGTGGCAGGGCTGAAATGCAGTGGAAATGTTTTTGGGGGATTCAGTTCATTTGCATGGCAAAGAGTGACTTGGCAATTAATTGCAATTCATCTGATCTCTCTTCATAATGTTCTGGAGTATATGCAAATTGCCATCATTTAAACTGAGGCAGCAGACGTTGTGAAAATTTATATTTGTGTCATTCTCAACTTTTGGCCACAACTGTACACTATTGAGAAAACACCAGAACTAATTAAGTCATCATGAAGAACAGAGGCTGGATCTGAGCTGAGACCAGTATGTACTGTAAGCCCACACTGTTCACAAGGAGGGGAGTGTGAGCATCCTGCTGTTCGGAATACACACAAACGGACACACACACACCGGATGTCAATTAGGTCCATTCCGGTCTCCCTTAAAGGGAATTCTATCTTCAGCTCCATCCTTAGCCTTTAATATAAATTATTGTCCCTGGCAGACATCATCTTGCTTCTTGTCAGGGGAATTTTAGCTGCGGACCTTGTTGATGCCAGAGTCTGAGGTTCTCCTGAGTACGGAGTAGTGATGCAATGGGATGTGATACTAGCACACCCTGCTAGAATGCTCCTGCTGTGTTTGTCAGGGCTCACCAGTCAAGTCGTCAGCTCTCGTACTAACACGCCTTATTGTCTGCCTCCCTGTCTCAAACTTCAAAGGCCACTTAATGCTCACTTTAGAAGCGGCAGTCTCGCATGTCAGAGGAGAAGGCAAGGCAGAATGACAAGTGTGTCTGATTGGAAACGTCTCCCGGGAACGTTCAAGAGCACAAATCTCAGAGAGGGAGAAGAAACGCATCGCTAAGAGGAAAAGCAGTAGGTGTTTTCGGATAAAAAAAATGTTGGTTTAAACACTGGAAACACAGGCATCGTTTAGAGAAGAAAGCCCACAGAGAAGAATTTTTTTTATTTGTGTATACATCCCCCAACCTCCTTTTCTCCTATTCAGTCTCTTGAAGACATTGGTAAAGACAGGTGGAAACCATTCACTTCCGCAGTTGTGCTTCCCCGGAGCTAGGAGATCCACGAGGGCATATCATTTTCCTTTCCTTCCTTCCTAATGCGCTTTCCTCTCCCTCCTAAAGCATGTACAGTATAATTGCATTTCCTGGGCCTAATCTCTATGCTAAAATATGCGGTAGTGCAGCCACGGGAGGGCCGGCGGCCCCTCTCGTCTTCACGCTGCTTATCGGTGTGCCACAGGCCCACACTCGTTCATTGTTCAACCCTGGCATCATAATTACCTAATATGTGTCTCATGGCATCCCACTCGACTATACTTCACCACAATCCACTACCGCTCTACAGACTAACTATATATTTCTGTTATTCCTAAAAATAAAATAAAAAGGTTAATAGCCCCAGATGACTAGGACTCATTTGTATGTGATTTCTTTGTTTCTATATTTATTTGTCTCCTTGTTTTGTTTCTTTCATTAGCACCATGTAGATATTACACCCGATTACTTTCATTATTATGCTCCCCACAGTGTCCGGATGTAATGAGCCTGCACACAACAGCACCTAATGAAATATGGTTGGTTTGCTTTAGCGGCCTCCTTGGTGGGGTCTGTTGGCACTCTGACGACTGTTGCAGTATAGATAGATACAGTATGAATGTGGCTTGACATATTGTCTATGTATCATCTTGGATTTAAGCATCATTCTCTCTATGGCATAGGCATACACAGATCCATATACACTGAGATGCAGTGCAGTTGAAAAGTCAACTTCTAAAAGCAGTTGCAGGCATTTAGCATGCCAGTTCATCTATAAAGTGATATATTTCTTCACTCTGTCAGTCAAAGGAATACTAACTTTGTTCTCGTTCTCTCTCTTTCTCCTTTCTTTTTCTATATGTCATCCATCTCCCGCCCTTCTCTTCAGATGAGCAGCAAGCGTTCCAGCAGTTTCCGACGGGCCATCGCCAATGGCCGCCGTACGCTGCAGCGAGAGATCCTATTGGATGAGACGGGCCTTGGTGTGTATAAGCGCTTTGTGCGCTACGTGGCCTATGAGATCCTGCCCTGCGAGACAGACCGGCGCTGGTACTTCCACCAGAACCGCCTTTGTCCCCCGCCCATATTCATGGCCATCATTACCATTGTCCAGGTGAGAGGGAAGAGAGAAAGAAGACCCTTCAAATAAGCAGAACGATGTTTATGGCATAAAAAGTCTTTAGCTTTGTCATATGTGGGCACTGACCAACTATTTGGTAAACAATGGTTAAGGAGGTGCAAATCGATGCCTGTCTTCGAAGGCAACACTGTATTGGCTTTCATGATTGAATTTCATGATTGAATGTAGAACTGGGAAACCAAGCCAGTGGACTAGTCTCTGGCCAAGTCATTGACATTATTGGAACAATTTAGTGAGAGGAAAGAAAATAACCACTAGACAGCTTTAGCCCCAGAGGCCTTGGCTTGAACAGGCAATGCTATAAAACCTGCTGCTCCGCAGCGAAGCAACAGCACTTTCTGTTCTAACTCACTGCCATTCTGAAGAAAGTGAATGAAGTGCTCTTACACTGAACTAAAATATAAATGCAACATGCAACAATTTAAATATTTTACTGAGTTACAGTTCATAGAAAACAGTCAGTTGAAATATACTTAACAAAAATATAAATGCAACATGTAAAGTCTTGGGCTCATGTTTCATGAGCTGAAATAAAAGATTTTCCAAATGCAGAAAAAGCTTATTTCTCTCATTTTGTGCGCAAATTTGTTTACATCCCTGTTAGTGAGCATTTCTCCTTTGCCAAGATAATCCATCCACTTGACAGGTGTGGCGTATCAAGAAACTGATAAAACAACATGATCATTACACAGGTGCACCTTGTGCTGGGGGCAATAAAAGGCCACTCTAAAATGTGCAGTTTTGTCACAACACAATACCCCAGATGTCCCCAGTTTTGAGGGAGCGTGCAATTTGCATGCTGACTGCAGGAATATCCACCAGAGCTGTTGCCAGAGAATTTTATGATAATTTTTCTACCATAAGCCGCCTCCAACGTCATTGGCCGTACTAACAAATTCTCTAAACCGACGTTGGAGGCGGATTATGCCACACCTGTCAGGTGGATGATTAGGGCTCCCTAGTGGCGCACACTGTATCACATCCGGCGGTGATTGGGAGTCCCATAGGGTGGCGTACAACTTGCCCAGCATCGTCCAGGTTGGGCCAGGGTAGGCCGTCATTGTAAATAAGAATTTGTTCCTAACTAACTTGCCTAGTTAAATAAAGGTTAAATTCAACAACAACAAAAATCTAAAATCTTGGCAAGGGAGAAATTCTCACTGACAGGGATATAAACAAATTTGTGCACAAAATTGAAGAGAAATAATCTTTTTTGCGTATGGAACATTTCTGGAATCTTTTACTTCAGCTCATGAAACATGGGACCAACACTGCGTTTATATCTAAATGCTTCACAATGGCGGTGAATGGTCTGAAATGACAATGAGGCTATGATAATTACTATTTCCTTTCATTAAAATTCATGGAGATAATGATTTATGAAAGGAGCAAATGGAATCGGTCCAGCTCTGTGTCTCTCTGTATTTGCATCTCTTGTTGGTGCCAATGGAAGTCACCAACCGACGCAAGGCATACGGCGTTCGAAAAAAGACAACATTCATGGCATTTATTAGCAAAATCACAATATGTTTTGGCACTGCAATTTCTTGGCTCTCATAACAGAAATGTGTATTATATGATATCAATGAGTGTCTGAATGAAGAGACGTGGGTGTGAACCAGCGTGTGTCGTCTCTCCCGTCAGATCATCGTGTTCATGTGTTATGGCATCATGCTGAATAAGTGGGTGCTGCAGACGTACCAGCCAGACTTCATGAAGAGCCCCCTGGTGTACCACCCCAGACACCGCCACCAGGTCTGGCGCTTCTTCAGCTACATGTTCATGCACGTTGGGTAAGAGACCACCCCACCTGATTCACATACACACGTGCACCTATACATGCGCACACACACACACACACACACACACACACACACACACACACACACACACACACACACACACACTCAGTGTGAAGCAACATTAATTGATACTGGAAGGCATTGACCGATAATGCATTAGATAGGATTGATGGTGATAGATGACTACTGTAGTTAACATTGATGAAGTGTCTAGACTCAAGGAGCTGATGAAAATTATATGCATAATTAATCTGTTATTGAGACCAGAATCATCCTCCTGTTCACTGCGTCTCTCAGGTTGGAGCAGCTGGGGTTCAACGCTCTGCTCCAGCTGATGATCGGAGTTCCCTTGGAGATGGTCCACGGCATCCTACGCATCAGTCTGCTGTACATGGCCGGTGTTGTGGCAGGTGAGTGTCAGTGTGTTAGCAACGTTGGTTGATGTGATAGTATCGTTGTTAATTGTGTTAGTAACCCTGTATTTTAGTGTTGATAGTACTGTATCTTGGTACTTTGGTGTTTTAGTATATGAATCTGTTGGTGTAGTAATATTTTAGTTCCTTGGTGTGTTAGTCTGTTCCACATGGCTGGTACGTTGGCCATAAAATGTTCACTACCGTTCAAAAGTTTGGGGTCTCTTAGAAATGTCCTTGTTTTTGAAAGAAAAGCACATTTTTTGTCCATTTAAAATAACATCAAATTGATGAGAAATACAGTGTGGACATGGTTAATGTTGTAAATGACTATTGTAGCTGGAAACGGCAGATTTCTTATGGAATATCTACGTAGGAGTACAGAGGCCCATTATCAGCAGCCATCACTCCTGTGTTCCAATGGCACGTTGTGTTACCTAATCCAAGTTTATCATTTTAAAAGGCTAAACGTTTGCAATTGTTAGCACAGCTGAAAACTGTTGTTCTGATTAAACAAGCAATAAAACTGGCCTTCTTTAGACTAGTTGAGTATCTGGAGCATCAGCATTTGTGGGTTCGATTACAGACTCAAAATGTCCAGAATCAAATAACTTTGTTCTGAAACTCGTCAGTCTATTCTTGTTCTGAGAAATTAAGGCTATTCCATGCCAGAAATTGCCAAGAAATTGAAGATCTCGTTCAACGCTGTGTACTACTCCCTTCACAGAACAGAGCAAACTGGCTCTAACCAGAATAGAAAAAGGAGTGGGAGGCACCGGTGCACAACTGAGCAAGAGGACAAGTACATTAGCGTGTCTAGTTTGAGAAACAGATGCCTCACAAGTCCTCAACTGGCTTCATTAAATAGTACAAGCAAAACACCAGTCTCAACGTCAACAGTGAAGAGGCGACTCCGAGATGCCGGCCTTCTGACGCGTAAAACCCTTGTTTCCTAGTACTGTATCTCTTTTATGTCCACTCTGCATGATTTTGTTTTCTGACGTTGTAAATCACTTTCTCTCTGACTTGTACTTGTATCAGAAGCTGAAGCCTAATTCCAATTGAGCGATATTCATTCATTTTGTACTGTTTTTCTATTGTCTACTAAAAACATTGATTCTTTCACTACCCTTATTTCCCTCCTAGCATAAGATGGTGTAAATGTCGTTCAACTCCTCGTGCTCCCTGAAATTTACACACACCTGCACGTGAACGCATGCCCACACAAACACACACACACACACACACACACACACACACACACACACACACACACACACACACACACACACACACACACACACACACAGTACATGCTCATGCTTGTATTTATTTTTGTGATGATGACAGACCTGGGCCAGGTTGCAGTTATAAATGAGAACATGTTCTTAACTAGCCTACCTGGTTAAATAAAGGTGAAATAAAGTACATTTAAAAATGAATCGGAGAAAGGCGGAAAAATTAAAAAAAAGTGAGCCAGTGAGGCAGAGGATTTTAGGCCTCCTCTCTCTGGTATTAGCCGAAGTGCAGCCAAAACTGAAGTAGGAGGAAAAGCAGTAGAAGGTCTGTTTTCAAGCAGGTAGATCAGCGCCTGGGGAGCTTGGGGTCTACAGGCACAGCCGGGGGTCAAACTCACAGGTTCAGGCAGGGTTTTAGGGCAGCTAATGATGAGGCACACGTAATAAAGGGAGTTATGAGAGACCGAGGATTCACGTCCAGGTGCGAGGTCAGTGGGGCCAAACGCCCTGGCTCTAGGCACAGTGGGAGAGTAATAAAGACCCGGATCCCCGTGCCCTCCTGCCTTCAGCTAACAGTTTTACATGAAAAGAACAGGCAGACATCAAACAGAGGAAAAGAGGGGGGACAAGTAAGTGAGCAAGTGGTGCTGACTCTTCCACTGGAGTTTTAGTGTGGCTCATTTAATGCCAAACGCCATATTGCAAGGTTTATAGCTTTATGCTGTTGGAATTAATTGTCTGTTTGAGTTAAGGCCGAGTAGCAACCTCCATTAACATATTGTGAGCAATCGTAACAATAAATGTTCCACTGTGCTTTATATGGTTTATTCCAAGTGTGTGTGTGTGTGTGTGTGTGTGTGTGTGTGTGTGTGTGTGTGTGTGTGTGTGTGTGTGTGTGTGTGTGTGTGTGTGTGTGTGTGTGTGTGTGTGTGTGTGAGGGAGGGGGTGTATGTCCGAATGTATGTATGTATTTGTAAAGTATGTATGTCCGTCTTTGTAAAGTTACTGCATAGCTCGGGGAGAACAACCGTGTCAGTTTCCCAGAAATCTCCTGTCTGATTGTTTGTGGATGACGTAAGCCTTGTGTTACCAGACTGATTACCGCTGCGTTAGACTTACCGTTGTTCTAGCAAAACAGAATGTCATCTCGCAAGACTTCTGGATGGTTGTACCAGGTTAATAAAAATTGCGATAACTTTTTTATTTCTCTTTCCATTCTGTAGCCTTTGTCTATCTCATGTTAATATTCATGTTCTGTTCAATCATGTCAGCATTTGTTTGTTCTTGTAAAACAGTAGAGCTCACCGGGTTTAGTTGTGCTTCGAGATTACATCCTCAGGGAGACCTTCAGCAGGTAGTGTGTGTGTGCGTGCGTGTGTGTTACAGGGCGGTACAAGAGTTAAAGGGATTAGATTATACACAGTAGACATCTCCGACCTATGCATAGTAGTTATTTTCTGTTTTTTTGAGTAACTATACCATCAGTTCTTCGTGACATAATGTGGAGGATGAGGAATCCTAGCTAGGTCATTAGCTGCTCTGCGTGGTGCTGATTTTCAGTGTTCATGAATTCATTAATGTAATAGTCGGTTACTGGACATGGCCTAGTATTTGCAAGTGTAGATATGCTTATACTTGCATTAGTGCGTAGGTGTTGACTGAAAAGCAGTTGATCCTGTAGGCTTATCGGGACCCTAGCCAGTTTCAGTCATTGTGTACTGCTACTGTATCCCACTGTAAACCCCCAAAACCTGTGAAGAAATGTGAAAAAATCCATACTGTTGCTTCCATATCAAGACATTAATTCAAACAAGAATAAGAAATATGGATGGCTTTGCGCTGATGCTGATTCTCAATTCTAATAATGGTGTCAGTCCATCATTGAGATCTCTCTTAATGGGATCGATTCAGGAGCATTCAGTTGGTCATCAAGTTGTCAATGTGATAAAAAATAAAGCCTGTAAGAATGATTCAAACCTGAGACTGGGCTAAATCGATTTTTTGTTTTCTCTGTTTCTCTGTTTTGGTGAAATGGCTATAATATTTTTTTAATTGCCTTGTATTTTTTTTGATAAAATATTATCACTTGTTTTGTAAGCCCAAGAGGTGCGAGTGTTTCACTGCAATACAAGTCAAGGGAATGCTGTAGGTAGGCAAGTCTTTTTACATTTGTCTCAGTTTCATCAGGTCGCGGAGACCCAATAAATCTGTATTAAGGAGTCCACATTGTATTTCTCTAATGGGAATTTTAAGACATGGGAATTCGATGCACCGTTCTGTGAGATGGATTAGTTATCCTTTGTATTTTAGATATTTTTTATCTGAATAAAATGTTAGAGTCCTCTGCCCTCTTTAATCTCTTCCCAGGAAGTTGATTTGAATGAGTGCCATCGTGAATACCTGGTATGGCCGTGATGGAGTAGAGAGGTCCGATCAGACAACAAGTTGACAGTTATTTTCCCTTCATGCTGTGCAATGAAGAACAACTTTGAGCCAGCCTATAGGGAAAGGGAGAATGAGAGCAGAGGAAAGTAGAAGGGGGGGGGGGGGAGTGTTAGAGGAGGACAGAAGAGGGTGCAGAGAACACAAGGCTAGATAAATCACCTCAGGTGCCAGGGAGAGGTGACTCTAACACCCTGACCCTAACTCAAGCTCTGACTCCTGGTGGAAGGATATTTATTATTCACTGTGGCCCTGAGGGAGGAAGAGAGAAAGATAGATAGAGAGTGAGAGATGGAGGAAACATGAACCACTCTTCTAGCTTATGTACTTGTCAATTTGGCTTTGCTTCAGCCAGTTGAGTCACTTGCTTCATTATACTTCTTGTTCTTTTGGTTCTTTGAATGCATTAATGGTGTTGTGTGGGCTCAGTTGTCACTAACACTACACAGTACATTAGCAGTATAGCCTGTATGAACTAAGTTCTGTTTGAGTGCATGTAACCCTTTCATATTAGCCATGGAGCCCTGTATTGTGTATAGATCCTGGTGTTGCATGAAACCCCTGCCTTGTGTGCGCTTCTGTGGCTGTAAGCCCCTCTGATGTAGTCTCTTGGCGGCGGGGTAGTGTGATTGTGCATTGAGGAGGCAGGCAGGGTGACCTTGGCGCAGTGCAGCTGGCTCATTGGCTGCCGGTGTGTTTATGGTAATTCCCCAGCCCTCCTCCATGGGGCCCTCCTCATCGTCAACCTCACCACACAATGTGGCACCATCCAGGCTCACTTCCTCTCCTAGCCTTTTCCCCCTCATCAATCTACACACAATACCCCGTACTGACAAAGCAAAAAGAGGTTTTTCGACATTTTTGCAAATTAATAAAAACATATCACGTATTCAGACCCTTTACTTAGTACTTTGTTGAAGCACCTTTGGTAGCGATTACAGCCTCGAGTCTTCTTGGGTATGACGGTACAAGCTTGGGACACCTGCAGATCCTCTTAAGCTCTGTCAGGTTGGATGGGGAGCTCTAGCTGGGCCACTCAAGGACATTCCGAGATTTGTCCTGAAGCCACTCCTGCGTTGTCTTGGCTGTGTGCTTAGGGTCGTTGTTCTGTTGGAAGGCCATCCTTCACTCCAGTCTGAGGTCCTGAGCATTCGCTCTGAAGCAGGTTTTCATCAAGGATCTCTCTGTACTTTGCTCCTTTCATCTTTCCCTCAATCCTGACTAATCTCCCAGTCACTGCTGCTGAAAAACATCCTCACAGCTTCACCGTAGGGATGGTGCCAGGTTTCCTCAAGACGTGACGCTTGGCATTCAGGCCAAAGAGTTCAATCTTGGTTTCATCAGACCAGAGAATTTAGTTTCTTATGGTCTGAGAGTTCTTTAGGTACCTTTTGGCAAACTCCAAGCGGGCTGTCATGTGCCTTTTTACTGAGGAGTGGCTTCCATCTGGCCACTCTAACATAAAGGCCTGATTGATGGAGTTCTACAGAGATGGTTGTCCTTCTGGAAGGTTCTCACATCTCCACAGAGCTCTGTCAGAGTGACCATCAGGTACTTGGTCGACTCCCTGACCAAGGCCCTTCTCACCCAATTGCTCAGTTTGACCGGGCAGCCAGCTCTAGGAATAGTCTTTGCGGTTCCAAACGTCTTCCATTTAAGAATGATGGAGGCCACTGTGTTCTTGGGGACCTTCAATGCTGCAGAAATGTTTTGGTATCATTCCCCAGATCTGTCTTGACACAATCCTGTCTCTGAGCTCTATGGACAATTACTTGACCCAATGGCTTGGTTTTTGCTCTGACATGCACTGTCAACTGTGA
This sequence comes from Oncorhynchus mykiss, assembly GCF_013265735.2. Classification (NCBI taxonomy): domain Eukaryota; kingdom Metazoa; phylum Chordata; class Actinopteri; order Salmoniformes; family Salmonidae; genus Oncorhynchus; species Oncorhynchus mykiss. Next base: position 6,406,699 of record NC_048584.1, on the reverse strand, counting down.
GACCTTATATAAACAGGTATGTGCCTTTCCAAATCATGACCAATCAATTGAATGTACCACAGGTGGACTCCAATCAAGTTGTAGAAACATATCAAGGATGATCAATGGAAACAGGATGCACCTGAGCTCAATTTTGAGTCTCATAGCAAAGTGTCTGAATACTTATGTAAATAAGGTATTTGTTTAAATTTTTATAAATTAGCAAACATTTCTAAAAACCTGTTTTCACTTTGTAATGATGGTGTATTGTGTGTAGATTAATGAGGGAAACAAATCATTTAATCCATTTTAGAATAAGGCTGTAACGTAACAAAATGTGGAAAAAGGGAAGGGGTCTGAATACTTTCTGAATGCTCTGTATATTCTATTTCTGTGGGTTATCCTGTCCAGTCTAGTCCAGGTGCTTCTGTTTGCTTTCTAGAGCACAGGAATGTATTTCATTAGTTAGTTTTTTTTAAACAGTGAATCATTTTCTCCCAAGTGTCTTTTTTTGTCTGTTTGCTGAAAAGCTGTTGTGACTGAGGACGAGATTGGTCGTGACCAGAGTCTATTCGGACACATATCAGCAACCACTGGTATGCATTCGCACACACACAGACACAAACAGTACACACACACACTATAACATACACCACACTTACTCTCATTTACGCTAAACACACACACACACACGCACGTGCACACCCAGGCGTCAGATGTGATTATATCTGGCCTCTGATGCCTGGTGCTGTGTTGAATGGTCTCTCCTCTCAGCAGCTCTGAGGATGTGACTGCGGGAGACTATAGATTTTTCTTGGTGGCCCCTGTGCTCCCGGGAAAACATACATATTATCAGGTTTTTCCCTGCCTGGCAAATTTGGGCGGAGCAGAACACTGCCTGCGATAGAATAAACTGACTCAATCTCCGAGGAGATCGAGGGCAAAGTGTCTTTGGACCAGGTGTTTTAGCACAGTGCAAAATGTACGAGTTTTATATGCCTGTGTGATTAAGCGCTGCTCTCAGGGCCCTGATGTTGATATTACTGCTTTTGTTTTGACACAGTGTTTTGGAAACCCATTGATTCTATGGAACTCAGCCGTGTGTTTAGAATGGGCTTTTGTGTTGTGTATTGGCCCTAAATGTTGTCTGTCTGGCGTATAGGGAGTGTTGTTTATTTTCGATTTCTTTCGTTTGTATCCCGTTGGTGGCCTTGTGAACTGGGGATGATGATTAAAAGGCCTCAGTCTCCTCTTTCCATTAAGGTCATTCTAAGGTTGAATATTTTCCTCTGTACTCGTACTCTACACCAAGCCAGAGAAATGGATAGTGGTGGCAGATTGGATGTGGACTGATTGTAGATTGTGCGGCTCCCCTTTGAAGAAAAGCCACAGATAGTAGAATGAGGATGTATCCCTTATGTCTCTGTGCCGTCAGGGAGAGGAAGCGTTCATCTCTATCCCTGTTGTACCATCATATTTTAAACAAACTTCCTCAGACTGACAGGATCATTATAGTTCAAATGGGACTAGAAAATGGGAGCCCATTCGAGTAATGACCTTTAGAAGTTATGAGCATGTCAAATAGAGGATAGGGTAGACAAAAGCCCATGTGACAGATGGCTAGCCTCCAGTCATGTCACCCCCGCCACCCTCTACCACCCTCCCCTCCCTTCTACCTCTCAACATCAGCAGAGTTCCTAGATGCCCTTGTCTTGATGTGTATGACTCTTGTTGTGTAATTACTGCAGACACCACTCGAACACAAATCTTTTTGATAAAGGAACAAAAGCACATGTCTTTACAGATCTAGGCTATGTAAGCTTGAAAGGAAAATACCACTCCAAAACTATATTTTAGCATTGGTTTCATTAGTTCTATATCTTGAAAACTTGATTTCTGACATCCAAAACATTTTGGGACTTTATCAACAGTAGAATAATGAAACAGATATCAAATTATTGTTTTGGAGTGGTATTTTCCTTTAAAGATACAGGCAGGCGTTCCATATGTGCTCATCCCAGTGTAACAGAACAATGTGTTGTTGACCTCCTGACCCAAGCTCAGTCCTCTCATATGCACCGCTTGTGATCCTTCCCCATTGCAGTAAACTTGTGTTAATTTTACATTGTCAAGGTTGCTGATTAAGATCTCCTACTCATGTTTAATGTGGCTGCCTCCTCGGCTTCACTGTGAAAAGCACACTAATTAATCTTTGTCTCGTTAGAGGCTGTCAGTTTCACTTTACCTGAGGAACTTTAGATACTCCTCCTACTGTGTGTAAACCGCCACCCCTTTGCGAAAACACGCATAGAAAGGCCTCTCCGGCCTTTTAAGTTTATTGCCCTCTCTGCATTAACAGTATTTGTTCCTGTGGGCCTACTCTCTCACGCCTTCTTTCTCTCTTGTTCTTTCTCTCACTCTCTCCCTCCCTCCATTTCTGATTGGTAAATAAATCTGATCAAGCATTTCCCCAGTTTATTAGCAAGCCGAGGCAGCCTTTGGACAGGGACAGTGCTGACTACAGCACATCTTGCTTAGATGACCAGGAGATTGAATACATACAGGATAGATCTCCCAGCTAGCACATAATGGTCTGAGCACCATTCCCACAACTTTCTGGGAATGGTGCAGGGTAGTTGCTTGGCATCGGAACATTATCACATTTAAGGAACTTGACAAAAAAAAAGTTATTTTCTTTCATAGAACGTTTCCTAAAAGTGCAAACATGATTTCATTTCAATTTTGCTAATGTTCTAAATCTTCAACTGGTTTGACGTTGGGAATATTCTCAATTAGCTCAGATAACATTAAGAAACAATATTATTCTGTGGGAATTTCAATACTTCATCATAATGTTTTTTACGGGTTTCCTCATGGTTCTATTTATCAAATAGTTCAGAGAATGTTAAGAAAACCTTGAAACTTTTCACACGTGCCAACACACGGGTGTGTTCATTATACAGTGATCCTTGTAGCATACGATCAGAACGCTTATTTAGAACGTCCAGTTTCGGTATGATGCATCAATCAGCATTTGAGCTGGCCACACTGTTTTTTTCAGAAACATTTTAAACAAACACAATCCTTACAAAGTTATGTCCAGAATGTGAGCAGTTTATTTTTGGATGCAATGTTCAGACATTCACAGAAGTAGCTACAGCATAACACAATCATCCAAACCGGAAAAATGTAGGCTACATTTGTCCTAGCACTAACAGGAAAGATTGATATAACACAAGCGGTCGAATTTGTATAACTCTCGGCTGACAGAAACTACCATATGAATTAGCGAATAGCAATTACTATTTATAATTAATCACATCACGTGTGAGCTCACCATTGATCAAAATAATTGAGTAAAACACTTCCTGGAAATCAAAAGTAGACCGCCGATGGGTAGTTTCTGCACGCAGTCATGTTTGTTTTTTTCACAGAAACCAAAGATAAGAGGAGACGAGATGAGTTTGGTCTGTTTATAGTATGCATGTTGAAGGGGGTGTGTCGTCTACCATCGTTCACATCCCACCATTCACTTCTAGAAGTTCTCGAAAAATGAGTGAACCTTTACTCACCTCATTTTGTTATAACATCTTTGGTCCCACAGACGATTACGTGAAACCCAGAATGCGCTGTATGTCAACAAACATGGCTCCACAAACAGCTGGAATCAGCTTAGCTCATCAGAATCAGTACAAACTTCAAAAAAGTATTTTACACACGTGTCATTACAATCTATGCAAGAAGTTGAATGCATGTTTTGTCACCAGTACTTGAAAACATGTGAATAAAACAGTAAATATATAAGTAATTACCACACAAAAACATTTTCTGATAGTGATTTATTGATACAAGTGTCGCGTGCAGGCAGACAATCACATAACCTCTCACTCCCACTCTGAGCCATTCAGTGTTGTTGTTTATGTATGTAATTAGTGAGCTAAGCTGTAGCATTGGCAATGTCTTTTAAAAGGAGACGACTCATAAATGCGGAAATTCTGGAGATTTAAAAAAATTCTGACAATGAGTCTGAGTATGAAAGTCAGGATTCAGATTCTGACAGTGACAGTGAGGAGCTGCCCCCCAGCCATTGAGAACCCTGAATCTGAGGACCCCTTGTCCACTGTCGAAGTCCCAGGTCCATTTGAAGATGCTGGTGGTGATGGAGGCAGACCGACAGTGGATGAAGTACAGGAGTTCTGTGGTAGCTGGAAGGCTGCCAGCCATTTCACCCCTCCTGGCCCTGCTGTTTGCTTTGATGAGTCCCAGTCTGGAGTGCAAAGCCTCTTGCCATTTCCATCTCAGGCAAAGTGCTTCGAGTTGTTTCTGACAGAGGAGCTGGTGGAATACATAGTAGAGGAGACCAATCGCTATGCCTTGGAGCTACAGGAGAAGAGAGAGCCAGGAGTGAGAGGGAAACTCGCTAAATGGGTGACAACGAGGGTTGCACATTTTGAGGTGGAAACCTTCCGTGGGAATTAACGGAAATATATGGGAATTAACAGGAATATATGGGAATTAACAGGAATATATGGGAATTAACGGGAATATATGCAAAGTAATTAAAATGATTTAATTAAATGTAGATGTTTTTTGCATTGGATATATTTGCCATATCATATGGAGACAGAAACAGAAACGTTTTACATTATCATAAGTAGACATAATTGCAAATTATTAATTCAATCCTTCCAATAGAAATAAAACAATCTATTTAGTTATTTAACTTTAATTAAATGAGTTGACTCTTCACATGGGATGATTTCACTGAACAACAAAAGAAAGGGAATATTGAATGATCCCCAATGATCACTATCACATCTCCCAAAAACTGTTTCAACATACATCTGTGAAATGAAAGTCAAGAAACTAAAGCTTTGGTTGTATTCCTCTCAGGCTTCTATATCTTCTCCCTGGACCTCCTCAATGTCCACCTCTTGAACATCAGACTCTGAGGCCTCATCTTCACTGTCACTTTCCAACCTTGTAGAGGATGTCTTGTTATCAGGCTCAAAAAGCCATCAATTTCTCAACCCTTGTATTGGTCAGCCTGTTGCGTGCTTTGGTGTGTGTGTTCTCAAACAAGGACCAGTTGCGCTCTGAGGCGGCTGATGTTAGTGAGATTTGAAGGATGATGGAGGCAACAGGGGAAAGAGCCACAAAGTCCCTTTCACCAGGTGGCTGATGAGATATGTTGGCACGACTGCCAACGCTTAGATGTGTACTTTGCCAGACAGCCAAGAACCTTTCCCTCATCCAGGCCAAGGTGGCGAGACACGGTAGTGATGACACCATAGGCCTTGTTGATCTCTGCACCAGACAGGATGCTCTTGCCAGCATACTTGGGGTCCAACATGTACGCTGTGGCATGTATTGGCTTCAGGCAGAAGTCTTCACGCTTTTGATGCATTTCAGAACTGCAGTTTCCTCTGCATGGAGCAACAGTGAATTGGGCAGGGCAGCACGGATTTCTTCTCTTACATCTGCAAGCAGTCTGAACATCAGACAGGATGGCATTGTCTCCCTCAATCCGTGCAATGGCTACTGCTATAGGTTTCAGGAGTTTCAGGCTGCTTACCACTCTCTCCCAAAATACTTCATCCAGGAGGATCCTCTTGATGGGGCTGTCCATATCGGTAGACTGTGATATAGCTATTTCTTGGAGAGACTCCTTCCCCTCCAGGAGACTGTCAAAATGATGACAACACCACCCCAATGGGTGTTGCTGGGCAGCTTCAATGTGGTGCTCTTATTCTTCTCACTTTGCTTGGTGAGGTAGATTGCTGCTATCGCCTGATGACCCTTCACATACCTAACTATTTCCTTGGCTCTCTTGTAGTGTATCCATTGTTTTCATGTCCTTGAGGAGCAGATTCAATGCATGAGCAGCACAGAGAATGGGTGTGATGTGAGGGTAGGACTCCTCCACTTTAAACCAAGCAGCCTTCATGTTCACAGCATTGTCTGTCACCAGTGCAAATACCTTCTGTGGTCCAAGGTCATTGATGACTGCCTTCAGCTTAACTGCAATGTAGAGACCGGTGTGTCTGTTGTCCCTTGTGTCTGTGCTCTTGTAGAATACTGGTTGAGAGGTGGAGATGTAGTTCATTATTTCTTGCCCACGAACATTCGACCACCCATCAGAGATGATTGCAATACAGTCTGCTTTCTCTGTAATTTGCTTGACCTTCACTTGAGCTCAGTGGAACTCTGCATCCAGCAAATGAGTAGATAAAGCCTGTCTGGTTGGTGGAGTGTATGCTGGGCGAAGAACAATACACATTGCCTGTGAGCATCAGAGGTGAACCAGTTGCATACACAGCTTGAGCATGACATTCATCAGTATTTCTCTGACTATGTTCCTCCATTGAGTCAAAAAAAAACTTCTGATTCTAGGAGGACCATGAGCTGTTGCTATCGATAAGGTGTCTGATTCCATGAGGACCATGAGCTGTTGCTATCGATAAGGTGTCGTCATTATCATTTTCACCTCAAATAGAAGTAGAGAGACTTTTGTCAGAGGTTGCTTGTTGTGAGCGCTGAGGGAACTTTATGCACTCTGCCAGATGATTTTGCATCTTTGTTGCATTCTTCACATATGATTTGGTACAGTATTTGCAAATGTACCACCAATACTGCAATAAAATAGACAACTATTACATATTGGCCTATGTGTTTTCTCGCTGTGTTTTCATCCAGTAAAACTGTTAAGGAGTGTACGCTAGCACACAAAAACTGGCTTCAATCTTCAGCTCCAAAGATGTCCAGCTCCAGTTATGATATTGTCAAATACTGTTTGTGTGTTTGGTTTCTGAAAGTACATAATAAAGAGGAATTATTAGTAATTAGAATATATTATCAGGATATAGCAATAAAACAATATTACAAAGAAGTAACATAATAAACACTGCTATAAAAATAATATATTGCATTGGCAAAATCACAAATTTGTGTTATAACTGTAAAAAACAGTAACTGTTGATCACATGGGGGCAGAGCAAGGCAGAACAGAGCTATGCTAAATAGGCCAAACAAAAACAAACCATGGTCATAAATGTTGTATTTATTTAACTAGGAAAGTCATTTAAGAACAAATTATTATTTACAACGACGACCTACACCAGCCAAACTCGGGCGACGCCTGGCCAATTGTGCGCTGCCCTGTGGGACTCCCAATCACAGCCGGTTGTGATACAGCCTGAATTCGAACCAGGGGGTCTGTAGTGACGCCTCTAGCACTGAGATGCAGTGCCTTAGACCGCTACGCCACTTGGGAGTCATAAGGCCAGGGTAGCTTCAAAATACAACACAAGCGAATACTTCACTGACGCAATTAGCATTGTTTTACAGAACTAATAGAAGAATGTAGCTAGCTAAATAAGCACGATTGAATATCACACCATAAAGGTTATGAAATGAGTAACGTTACCTCGCGTGTCCGCGGTTATAAGGAATATACACAAATATATTATGCTCCGTACATACATGCATACATACAGTGAGCTACAGTAGAAACAACATAACACGACTTACATAATCTATTATAACGTAATAAGGCACTTACTTGATTCAAATGCACACATTTCCAAAGTGATTATTAGTAATGAAAACAACAATGACTGCGATGCGGGCACCAGACCCTCATAGATATCATCCTAACCAACTTGCCCTCCAACTTGCCCTCTAAATACACCTCTGCTGTCTTCAACCAAGATCTCAGCGATCACTGCCTCATTGCCTGCATCCGTAATGGGTCAGCGGTTAAACAACCTCCACTCATCACTGTCAAACGCTCCCTGAAATACTTCAGCGAGCAGGCCTTTCTAATCGACCTGGCCGGGGTATCTTGGAAGGATATTGATCTCATCCCGTCAGTAGAGGATGCCTGGTTATTTTTTTTTAAATGCCTTCCTAACCATCTTAAATAAGCATGCCCCATTCAAGAAATTTAGAACCAGGAACAGATATAGTCCTTGGTTCTCCCCAGACCTGACTGCCCCTAACCAACACAAAACATCCTATGGCGTTCTGCATTAGCATCGAACAGCCCCCATGATATGTAGCTGTTCAGGGAAGCTAGAAACCATTATACACAGACAGTTAGAAAAGCCAAGGCTAGCTTTTTCAAGCAGAAATTTGCTTCCTGCAACACTAACTCAAAAAAGTTATTGGACACTGTAAAGTCCATGGAGAATAAGAACACTTCCTCCCAGCTGCCCACTGCACTGAAGATAGGAAATACTGTCACCACTGATAAATCCACTATAATTTCAATAAGCATTTTTCTACGGCTGGCCATGCTTTCCACCTGGCTACTCCTACCCCGGTCAACAGCACTGCACCCCCCACAGCAACTCGCCCAAGCCTTCCCCATTTCTCCTTCTACCAAATCCAGTCAGCTGATGTTCTGAAAGAGCTGCAAAATCTGGACCCCTACTAATCAGCCGGGCTAGACAATCTGGACCCCTTCTTTCTAAAATGATCTCTCGAAATTGTTGCCACCCCTATTACTAGCCTGTTCAACCTCTCTTTCCCAAAGATTGGAAAGCAGCTGCGGTCATCCCCCTCTTCAAAGGGGGGGACACTCTTGACCCAAACTGCTACAGACCTATATCCATCCTACCCTGCCGTTCTAAGGTCTTCGAAAGCCAAGTCAACAAACAGATTACCGACCATTTTGAATCTCACCATACCTTCTCTGCTATGCAATCTGGTTTCAGAGCGAGTCATGGGTGCACCTCAGCCACACTCAAGGACCTAAATGATATCTAAACCGCCATCGATAAGAAACATTACTGTGCAGCCGTATTCATTGATCTGGCCAAGGCTTTCGACTCAATCACCACATCCTCATCGGCAGACTCGACAGCCTTGGTTTCTCAAATGATTGCCTCGCCTGGTTCACCAACTACTTCTCTGATAGAGTTCAATGTGTCAAATCGGAGGGTCTGCTGTCCGGACCTCTGGCAGTCTCTATGGGGGTGCCACAGGGTTCAATTCTTGGACCGACTCTCTTCTCTGTATACATCAATGATGTCGCTCTTGCTGCTGGTGAGTCTCTGATCCCCCTCTACGCAGACGACACCATTCTGTATACTTCTGGCCCTTCTTTGGACACTGTGTTAACAACCCTCCAGGCAAGCTTCAATGCTATACAACTCTCCTTCCGTGGCCTCCAATTGTTCTTAAATACAAGTAAAACTAAATGCATGCTCTTCAACCGATCGCTGCCTGCACCTGCCCACCTGTCCAACATCGCTACTCTGGACGGCTCTGACTTAGAATACGTGGACAACTACAAATACCTAGGTGTCTGGTTAGACTGTAAACTCTCCTTCCAGACCCACATCAAACATCTCCAATCCAAAGTTAAATCTAGAATTGGCTTCCTATTTCGCAACAAAGCATCCTTCACTCATGCTGCCAAACATACCCTTGTAAAACGGACCATCCTACCAATCCTCGACTTTGGCGATGTCATTTACAAAATAGCCTCCAATACCCTACTCAACAAATTGGATGCAGTCTATCACAGTGCAATCCGTTTTGTCACCAAAGCCCCATATACTACCCACCATTGCGACCTGTACGCTCTTGTTGGCTGGCCCTCGCTTCATACTCATCGCCAAACCCACTGGCTCCATGTCATCTACAAGACCCTGCTAGGTAAAGTCCCCCCTTATCTCAGCTCGCTGGTCACCATAGCATCACCCACCTGTAGCACGCGCTCCAGCAGGTATATCTCTCTGGTCACCCCCAAAACCAATTCTCTCTTTGGCCGCCTCTCCTTCCAGTTCTCTGCTGCCAATGACTGGAACGAACTACAAAAATCTCTAAAACTGGAAACACTCATCTCCCTCACTAGCTTTAAGCACCAACTGTCAGAGCAGCTCACAGATTACTGCACCTGTACATAGCCCACCTATAATTTAGCCCAAACAACTACCTCTTTCCCTACTGTATTTATTTTATTTATTTATTTATTTTGCTCCTTTGCACCCCATTATTTTTATTTCTACTTTGCACATTCTTCCACTGCAAATCTACCATTCCAGTGTTTTACTTGCTATATTGTATTTACTTTGCCACCATGGCCTTTTTGCCTTTACCTCCCTTATCTCACCTCATTTGCTCACATTGTATATAGACTTGTTTATACTGTATTATTGACTGTATGTTTTTTGTACTCCATGTGTAACTCTGTGTCGTTGTATGTGTCGAACTGCTTTGCTTTATCTTGGCTAGGTCGCAATTGTAAATGAGAACTTGTTCTCAACTTGCCTACCTGGTTAAATAAAGGTGAAATCCCATTTAAATAAATAAGATGGAAAATGTGAACACGTGTGTGCAGATCTTGTTCTGACGGGAGATGCGCAAATGTCTGCAGACTTGAACTGCACAAACAATTGGGAAGTGCTTGGGGAATTTTGTCCGGATCAGAAATCCCCCCCCCCCCAAAAAAAAATGTTGTCCGCAAATGTAAAAAGTCCTACTTTTATGTGAATTAATGAGGAGGCTGAACAGACCGCAATTCAAAATGTTCTTTAGAAATTAAAAACTTGTTAGAAAATCATTTGAAATTGACAAGTTGGAACAGCCAAAAATAAAAACAGTGCATTGGTTTGAGGGCAGCGTGGATGAATAAAAACTACAACTTTAATAACGTTCAGAGAACATTTTCAGAACATTAAAACTTTCCAGAAAAAAAACGTGTAACATTTAAAGAACGTTTTAAGAATGTTATTAAAAAACAGTGTTAACAAAACTCTCTCTATCCTCTCTCGTCAAGTGTGTTCAGGTATGTTTGCCCACTAATTGTGCACACCTGATCTTAATGAGTGCTTGTTTCCTTTCTAAATGAGGTATATTTGAATAGACTGATATGAACAGCTTTGTATGAGTAAAAAAACTAACATGGCATGCTAGCCCCGTATAAAAACGTTTGTAGAGTTTTACCAGTCGGGAAACTTATGGTTTCTTTCCCAGAACCAATGGGAAACCAAAAACGTACGTTCACACAACTTACAATGATCCAAATGTGTTAGATGGGCATGTACAAATAGGGCAACAAGAACTCAAACTAAGCAATTCTCTGAGAGGATTGAAATAGCCTCTCTTGAAAAGAGCTCTGAGGGGAGGGAGACTTTCAGAGCTCTGAGTTTGGTTTAAAGCACCTGAATTTGGTTTAAAGCTGAGGCAAAGTACAGTGTAGTACATTTGAACTGTTGGTATTGATTTAATGTATGCAACTAGTGTGATTTCACAGAAGTAGACACAATGTAGGATTATCAAAAAATATTCAAAAAATATGCAGTCTGATTAATGGCAAATTATGTGTGATCAGATATCAGACACGGTCATCTCTTTTCTGTGACTTGACAGCGCTGGCAAAATAAAAAGCCTATCCTTCCTTTCACAATGGGCTATCAACCTAGAAGGAATGGAAGCACTGAGCACTGTCTCATGAAGTGTGTGAATCACATTAATAAATCACCACTAATTGTCCTTGCAGAGTCCCTTCCTGATTCACTTATTGACTCACCAATCAGGAAATGCTGCTCAGTGCATGTCAGTGCTCTGGGTCAATCAGTCCATTGGTGTCCTTGGCTGTCCTAACCGTTTGGGTCATATAATATAATATAAAATAGGTTGAAAATCCTACATCTGTTAGCCAAATGATCTGTCCAAAATCAAAATGTGTAACGAGACAACAATACTTAAGCCTGTTGTGCTATAGAACTACTCTGTAAGGTAGCTATCCTTTTGAAAACACTAAACATGTTTGCTCTGAAAGCACTGAGGTGGATGCAGAGGCAGCTAGATTTGCCATGTTTTTCTCCCCTCTTAAGAGTAGAATGATTTTTATTGTATCATCTTTTGTTCTCTTCTGTAGCTGCCAGTTGGAGTGACTCAAGAGAAATGTAGCCTTAGGCAGTCAGCACTGGTCTTGGATCAGTGTCCCCTTCCCACATCAGAACCTTATCCATGATAACTCAAATGTGCATGGCTAGCCATTGCTTAGGGGCATAATCTGCTAACATCACTGCTGTGCTGCTTGGTTTAGTTTGACAGGCAGAACCAGAGACAGTTCAGTATATATATATATATATATATATATATATATATATATATATATATATATGGTAAAAATGCACTTTCTAAACATAACAAGATGATTCGTACTGTAAACACACACTGCGCACACACACATACAAAGAGCGGGGGGGTAAACTTGATGATGCTTAGAAAATCGTACCAACAAATAAATCTGTGCTTGAACGGTAAACTGCCATCTCCACACAGAAAAAAATCATCTGAGACCTCACCTCTGGGCTCCTGCTGAGTGAGATATCCCTACGTCTCCAATTCCCTGTAAGCAAGTGAGCCCAGATGACAGGCCCTGGTTCATATATCCCAAGCCTTTTAACCAGAGCTGTGCTAGCAGAAAGAGGGAGCCGTGTGAAACACTTCTGTCATCCCCACGGACTCCTTTGCTTCCCCTTTCTCCCTGCTCCCACCACTTAACTACAGATGGAGTGTCCCATCAGCGACTAGTGTCAGGTGGCAGCTTACTGGGATGTAGCCTTGGCGTTGTAACTGCTCTGGCCGCTATTAACACTTATGTTATGACAGCATGCCAGTTTAGCTGCAGTACAACGTCAGGACTGCTCTCTGTGCTGTGTTTCCTGGAAACTCATGCATTTGTTCTGTGAATTCACTTTTTCAGTTCAAATAAACATCAAAGCTTCACATCCAGCTAGTCTCAACTTGAAAAAGTGTGGGATCTCTATGGAGAAATCTCCACATTCGATAAATGCTGTATTGGAGTTATAATTGAACCGCATTGACTTCATGTTTTTTGGGCTTTGAGGAAGACCTAAAAACATCTGAGAGTAGTCGTTGTTAGGGTGACCTACGTCCCCAATTTTTATTGGGGAGCCTTCTCTGGAAATGTCCCTGATTCAGCAACCAGAAAGAAAAAGTAACTCTGAAGTTAAATCGCAGCTGATATTTCAATAGTCAAACGGATGTGCATTTGGAAAGTATTCAGACCCCCTGACTTTTATCACATTTTGTTCTATTACAGCCTTATTCTAAAAATGGATGAAATGTTTTTTTCCCCTCTACGCACAAGACCCATAATGACAAAGCGAAAACGGGTTTTTAGAAATGTTTGCAAAGGTATAAAAAATGTAAAACAAATAACTTATTCAGACCATTTGCTATGAGACTCGAAATTGAGCCGAGGTGCATCCTGTTTCCATTGATCATAATTGAGATGTTTCTACACCTGTGGTCATTTTAAATTGATTGGACATGATTTGGAAAGGCACATACCTGTCTATATATGGTCCCACAGTTGACAGTGCATGTCAGACCAAAAACCAAGCCATGAGGTTGAAGGAATTGTCCATAGAGCTCCGATTACAGGATTGTGTTGAGGCACAGATCTGGGGAAAGGTACCAAAAGAATGAAGGTCCCCAAGAACACAGTGGCCTTGGTTAGGGAGGTGACCAATAAGCCGATGGTCACTCTGACAGAGTTCCTCTTTGGAGATGGGAGAACCTTCCAGAAGGACTATCTGCAGCACTTCACCAATCAGGTCTAAATGGTAGAGTGGCCAGACGGAAGCCACTCCTCAGTAAAAGGCACATGACAGCCTGCTTGGACTCTCAGACCATGAGAAACAAGATTATCTGGTCTGATGAAGCCAAGACTGAACTCTTTGACCTGAAAGCAAAGCGTCACGTCTGGAAGAAAACTGGCACCATCCCTACGGTGAAGCATGGGGGTGGCAACATCATGCTGTGGGGATGTTTTTCAGCGTCAAGGACTGGGATACTAGTCAGGATCAAGGGAAAGATGAAAGGAGAAAAGTACAGCAATTCTTGATGAAATCCTGCTCCAGAGCGCGCAGAACCTCAGACTGGGGCGAAGGTTCTATTGACTTCCAACAGGACAATGACCCTAAGCACGCAGCAAAGACAGAAGGAGTGGCTTCGGGACAAGTCTCTGAATGTCCTTGAGTGGCCCATCCAGAGCTCGGACTTGAACCCGATGGAACATCGCTGGAGAAACTGAAAATAGCTGTGCAGCATCGCTCCCCATCCAATCTGACAGAGCTTGAGAGGATCTGCAGAGAAGAATGGAGAAACTCCCCAAGAAGACTTGAGGCTGTTATCGATGGCGAAGGTGCTTCAATAAAGTACTGCGTAAAGGCTCTGAATACTTATGTAAATGTGATATTTCAGTTATTTAAAAAAAAATATATTTTCTCATTACGGGGTATTGCGTAGATTGAGGTGAGGAAAAACATTTTAATACATTTTAGAATAAGGCTCTATGTTGAAAAAGTCAAGGGGTCTGAATACTTTCTGATTTCACTGTACATGTACAAATGTTGTCTATCCCTGTTCCAAACTCGTTTGAAGCTGCAAACCTTTTATGAGGACATTTGATCATTAATACATTGTAACCAGAACATGAACCACTGCCAGAAACTGTTTCAGCATAGGTTACAAACTTGGGGGATTCAGAAATTATTAAATGTAGGCTAAGAAAAATGTGGAGGGGGAATCCATTTCTGTATAATAATTAATAGCGCTGTTTGAAAGGGCAAAAGCAAAAATGTATAGTTTGTAGTAGTTTGTAGCCCAATGTTTTTCCCCAGATTTTAAATTAAAAAATCTGGTCAATTTAGTCCATGTGAAAGTTGCTCCAATTCTGTTTTTTCTTGACTTTAAAGAGATCATATGCCACTCCGTGTGTAATTGCAATTTCTTGGAACCACTAAAAATGAGGCCCCATGGATCTGTACAAGTCTTGAGCTGCTGCACCCACTTCATCAAGCCTTGTATCTTCCATAAATCTATGTAAAATGGACGTGTGAGTGTCGGGGGGATAAATGACTCAGGAAACGCACTCCGATTACCATTTGTCATCAGATGATGATCACCACCACAGGCTTGACATGGCACTCTTTAAGGAGCTGTTCTAACTCTCTGTGGTCTCTCTGCGCGCACACACAGAACACCAATGGAACATGTGTTATAGATCTGAGATCAGAATGCCGGCACACCCCTGCTTTAATTAAAAAAGTTACTTTTGTTTAATCAGCCCTTTTTAATTTCTGTTATCTGCTCATTTGCATACTTAACGATGGCTGATGGTGTCCTTATGAGCAACTGCCACTGTAATTTACTGCTTAAGATTATTTTCTACTTCATAGCGAGTATCACTAAAACTATATTTACATGGTGACTGTATTGGCGGGTCAGTAGAACAACAGTGTGACACGTTGTAGAATGATTGCTATATCTTTATGGCTCGCACAGTTTCAGACTTGAAAACACATTTTTCGACAAAGCACTTAAGTTTCACTGCGTGATTTGAGACAATAATTAGAAAAATAAAAATTCCTGCTGTAAGTGCTGTGACAATTTGTTTCCTGCACAACTAGACAGTACCTGCTACCCATATAATTACATATAAATATAGTTCCACTGTAGAGATACTTAATTTTACTTCATTTTTCCACTCCAGTCTTTGTCTGGTCACATTAGCTGTTTGCCCCATCATTTAGTTTGCCAGTGTCTGTACCACCTTAAATTAACCAATCGTTTTAAGTTCAGTCTTGCAAAGGAATTGGCCCATAGCCATGCTATGCATATTTCTGATTAGACTTTTCTCATGAATACAGCCAGTCTTATACAGAATTGATGAAATCATCCAGCTGACTGGTCTGAGTAGCATGTCTATTTTGGGAACCCAATTACATTTATCTTCCAGAGTAGTCATACTAGGCTTTTGTTATCATATTAAATGTTGTATAAGGTCATTCATTGGTGTTGGGCCTTCATTGACAGTTTTCTTTAGCATCCTAAAGAAATCACAAATCTAATTCAATTCTACTTCTTTCTATAACACTTTCAGTCATTTGTGACAGAGAATGTATCAAAAGCCAATGCTCAAAGTTTCAGTATAATCTGCACGGGATCAAGAGGACTTCATGGTGTCATGGCATTATAGCACGACAACATCATAAAGAAACCCTATTATGGGCTCCGTGTAATGTGTAGATTATGGTCTTTGTAGCTGCCCATGAGGTTAATATGTGTCCAAGTATATAAAATGACATTTTATGACTATGTTCTGTTCTGTTTAACATGACTGTTCTATTTTATGGGCCTGGTGGTGGTGCTGGGACCTGCACTACAGTGTAAGCATGTGCACAGTATGTGGGCGTAAAGAGGGCAAGTCGACTCATGCCAGACAGACAGACGGGATGTTTTATTTTGGTTTCTGGGTGATGTTGGAAGAAAGGTGACTGAAACGGCTGTTTGATGAGTAACCTAACCCTTTCTTCTTCTTTTTCCCTCCCTCCCCCAACATGTTCCTCTTTCACTCACACATTCTCTCTTTCTGAACGTCTTCTCGCTCTCCCGCCATCTTTCTCTGCCTCCTTCTCTCCCTCCCCTCTTTCTCTCTCCATCTCTCTCTCTCTCTTCAGGGTCCTTGACGGTGTCCATCACAGACATGCGTGCTCCAGTGGTGGGGGGCTCCGGCGGGGTCTATGCTCTGTGCTCGGCGCATCTGGCCAACGTCGTCATGGTAACTGCCGTCATTATTGCCCCCGTTGTTACGCGTGATAACAGTATCAATGGAGACAAAATGCCAGAGCCATCCCCTTGGAGAGAGCTCATCCACACAACATCCTGTTGTTACGTGTTTAGATAGACCGCTGTGCTTGCCGTCATCCTGAAGCTCTGCGGGGGGTGAGTGGGATCGTCAATGCAACCGACGAGTTTTACTAAGTGTTCCATGCCCACGAGTGCAGATAGAGAGGGGGTACCTATCACAGGAGGTTGATGGCACCTTAACTGGGGAGCACGGGCTCGCTGTAATAGCTGGAGTGGAATGGTATAAAACACATGGTTTCCATTCCGTTTGCGCCGTTTCAGCCATAATAATGCGCTGTGCTCCCCATCCTGTGGTCCCTATCAATATGATGAGTTAAGGACTGTTTATAACTGACTAAGAAGTGCTTTTTTGGATAAGCGCCATTAAATATTCCAGAATTGTCAGAAAGGCCCTCTGCAGTGGGTGCATAGACTATTGACTTGACTTGAATACACCTTATCTACTCTCCACTCCTTTTCCAGCAAAGGATGTTTTTATTCCACCTTTAATCTGTTATTCATTGTTTTCCTTTGTAATGTATTCTTATTTCCTCTCTATTTAGAGCCAAATCCGATGCATATGGGAATATTCAAGTCAATCTGTTCCTCACTACTCTCTGGATGACTGCTCTGCCAAATGTCCCTGCAACAGAAAACATCAAATGTGTGATCACAGTGTTTGTGTGTGTGTGTGTGAACGTCAGGATCAGTGGGACAGGATGTGTGATGTCTCATCACATTCTGTCAGAGGACTCAAGGCTGTGTAAGAGCTGATGAATCACTCTTAAGTAGAGTAGGCCTTTTACTACGGGCAAAAGACACGCCAACAAAAGTCTAACTCAAAATGCATCAGCAGCCCCAGAGCAAAGAGTTTAAACTTTGGTCCCTGCTCCCGGCAACTAACCCACTGGTCACACAATAGTTGACTCATTATTACGTCTTGTACTCTTGATTATTATTATTTTTTTCTGATGTTTTCAAAATGAAAATGAGTTTTGACTCGTTTGTGTCTCAGGTCTTTTTACCCCAGTAGACCTCATCTGTCTGAAGGCTTGTATCATTGGTTATGTGGATGAAATAATTAAACTGAGGTTTTGACTCACTGCTGTCAAGGCCATCAAAATTATCTAGGTAATTTCCTGTTAAATCGTCCGAATCTTCGTTAAAGTTCAGACTGAACAAGAAGTCTGCACCTCCCCAGCATTTACTTTTTATGTATGTTGCTCTTATATTTTATAGAAAACTTTTTTCATCTACTCATCCAAAGTTAAGTGAGAAAAACGTTCAATTTTATTCACCCCTTTGTGGGTGTGTGGGCCCCCATATGGAAAAACAATACTATAGTAAACTGGTCTAAATACTGCAGGATTGCTTTATTTATATACTAGTGTTTACTGTAGTGTTTTTGCGGACATGACTGTAGTATACTGTAGAATTCACTGTGGAGTTTTTGCAGACATGACTGTAGTATACTATAGAATTCACTGTGGAGTTTTTGCAGACATGACTGTAGTATACTGTAGAATTCACTGTGGAGTCTTTGCAGACATGACTGTAGTATACTATAGAATTCACTGTGGAGTTTTTGCAGACATGACTGTAGTATACTATAGAATTCACTGTGGAGTTTTTGCAGACATGACTGTAGTATACTGTAGAATTCACTGTGGAGTCTTTGCAGACATGACTGTAGTATACTATAGAATTCACTGTGGAGTTTTTGCAGACATGACTGTAGTATACTGTAGAATTCACTGTGGAGTTTTTGCAGACATGACTGTAGTATACTATAGAATTCACTGTGGAGTTTTTGCAGACATGACTGTAGTATACTGTAGAATTCACTGTGGAGTTTTTGCAGACATGACTGTAGTATACTGTAGAATTCACTGTGGAGTTTTTGCAGACATGACTGTAGTATACTGTAGAATTCACTGTGGAGTTTTTGCAGACATGACTGTAGTATACTGTAGAATTCACTGTGGAGTTTTTGCAGACATGACTGTAGTATACTATAGAATTCACTGTGGAGTTTTTGCAGACATGACTGTAGTATACTATAGAATTCACTGTGGAGTTTTTGCAGACATGACTGTAGTATACTGTAGAATTCACTGTGGTGTTTTTGCAGACATGACTGTAGTATACTATATAATTCACTGTGGAGTTTTTGCAGACATGACTGTAGTATACTGTAGAATTCACTGTGGAGTTTTTGCAGACAGGCAGTGCTTGACTTGGGCCGGAACTCTCCAGAGCGCCTTACCGGCATACCGGCTCCACTATAAAGTACCCTATCACCGGCCCAGATTCACACATGGAGACAAAAAAGGTTGCTCAAAGACGGGATCTGCATTGACTAGCAATGGAGAGTGGGCATTCATTTTCTGATGCCGCTAGTCTGTGAATCTGTGTGAAAGTAGGCTGTTCGATTGAAAATGCACCAAAATGAATGTGCATAATGCGCTGTTCCAAGTTGTGAAATGAGGGTTTCTAAGGTCATGGAAATTAGCTTCATCATTTTTGTTAATGTAATTCATGAAGGCACACTTTTAAAGATTAACAATCACTTACAAATCACCATATCAGCCATTATCAGAATGACCTGTGTGTGTGTGTGTGTGTGTGTGTGTGTGTGCGTGTGCGCGTGCGCGTGCGTGTGCGTGCGGGGTGCCATTGCCCGAGGAGAGAGAATGCGACATTTCAGCAGCAGGTATTAAATACTGACAGACAACAGACTAACTAAATGGCTAAGTGGAAACAGGTTCTCTGGAGTGATGAATCACGCTTCACCATCTGCCAGTCGAATCTGGGTTTGGCAGATGCCAGGAGAATGCTACCTGCCCAGTGCATAGTGCCAACTGTAAAGTTTGGTGGATGAGAAATAATGGTCTGGGGCTGTTTTTCCTGGTTCGGGCTAAGCCCCTTAGTTCCAGTGACGGGAAATCTTAACGCGACAGCGTACAATGACCTTCTAGATGATTCTGTGCTTCCAACTTTGTGACAACAGTTGTCCATACAGAGGTCGATACAGAAATGGTTTGTCGAGATCAGTGTGGTAGAACTTGACTGGACTGCACAGAGCCCTGACCTCAACCCCATCGAACACCTTTGGGGTGAATTGGAAGACCTAATCGCCCAACATCAGTGCCCGATCTCACTAGTGCTCTTGTGGCTGAATGGAAGCGAGTCCTCGCAGCAATTTTAATTTGATTTATTTATTTAAACTTTATTTAACTGGGCAAGTCAGTTAAGAACAAATTCTTATTTACAATGACGGCCTACACTGGCCAAACCCTAACCAGGACGACGCTGGGCAAACTGTGCACTGCCCTATGGGACCCCACGGCCGGTTGTGGTACAGCCCGGGATCGATCCAGGGCCTGTAGTGACACCTCTTGCACTGCAATGCAGTGCTTTAGACCGCTGCGCCACTCGGGAGCCTAAATGCAATGTTCCAACATCTATTGGAAAGCCTTTCCAGAAGGGTGGAGGCTGTTATAGCAGCAAAGGGGGAACCAACTGCATATTAATGCCTATGGTTTTGTAGTGAGATGTTAGACAAGACGGTGTCCACATACTTTTGGTAATGTAGTGTACCTCACTTTGAAGTAGCCAACCTTATTCATTTGATCCCTGATTCATTGAATGAGGGAATAATTTTACAAAGAAAGCCAAATACTCTTATGTCACAATAATTTATATCAACGGTGGCAACCAAAAATCTGCAGTTTCCAGCTACAATAGTCATTTACAACATTAACCATGTCTACACTGTATTTCTGATCAATTTGATGTTATTTTAATGGACAAAAAAATGTGCTTTTCTTTCAAAAACAAGGACCTTTCTAAGAGACCCCACACTTTTGAACGGTGGTGTATTTTTCGTTATGTGTCGGAACCCAGTAAGACTAGCAGTCGCCATTGGCGTCGGCTAATGGGGATCCTAATCAAACAAATAATACATCAAAAAACACCTGCTGACTAGGGTTAGCTAAAATGTCCCAGCTACCAGACGACGTTAGTTACTGTTAAATTAGGGGAACACCTCGACCGGAACATAAGACACACCATTGAGTTGGGTCAACAGTTCTGAGCAATGCAACGGACCAGACAACACCAAGCAAAAGTATAACATGTTTATTACAATTGTAACACCTAAACTTTAGACACGGATTCTAGGCCCATTAAAGGGAAACTGTACAGAGGCAGATATAAAGAACAAGCTAAGTTCATTAAAGCTTGGAAGGTTAGGTTTGCTTGTTTGACAGATAACACACATTAACAAGAGTACACCAAAATGACTTCTTAGATTTGTTACTTCCACTAGTATCCCCACAATTGAGGGATACTACAGTGTGTAGTATATGCTTTTCCAGTATACTACAAAAATCTATAGCAAGCACTACACGATCGAGGGATACTACAGTGTGGAGTATAGGATTCTACATCTAAAAAGAGACACTTATTTTCGGAGCGGACAGCGTCTTTTGACGCTGCAATGCAAAGAAAAGTATTACTACAAGCACCCTATTATCCTCTTGTCTCTGTGGAGGTACAGCTTCAATCAAATCCCTAAGCTTGGTGTTGAGACAGTCAAAATGGAGGACACACTTCTCTCCGCCGAGAGCACAGTCATGTAAAACAAACCCTACTTCAGTAAGGAAAACACTCATCCTTTATTTGTGATATTATTGCACTTTTATGAGGCCCTGCCGTCCCACAGGCATATCAATCAAATGAGCAGAGTCATGTTTATAGGACTCCACTTTATTGACTTTCTTTAGTATCTTTAATCTTGCCTGCCTGGCTTCCTCTGCATGGAGAAAAACACTGCTGCGCCCTCCGGTTCTCCCAGGACCGAGAGGACGTGAAGAGGGATGTGATTGGTGCAATTCTTCATCCTGTGGAATACATACGTTATTGTGAGGCAAAAGGATTTAGTTTTATCCCAGGAGGAACACGTGCTTTTTATTGGGCCGTTCTTATCCTCCGTTAAGGTATCTTAACCCTGATTAATAGATCGTTAGCGAGGTGAAACCACCAAATGGAGACCAGCCAGGTGTATAATTATTTCTCTGTCTAGTAGGCCTATTCTCATCCTGCCTGTATTGAAATGGATTTCTGATCGCTCTGTGGTCTACACACATTCCTTAATGCAGAGATGGTGGAGATACTGTGTAAGCTGTAAATATGCAGGTCTTTGGAACTGACTGTGTTTGACTTGCCTCTTTCGCTCTGTGTTGCAGAACTGGGCCGGCATGCGTTGTCCATACAAGCTCCTCCGCATGATTCTGGCGCTGGTGTGCAGTAAGTTTCATGCTATATCCATATATCCATTCCATAGCCACACTATATTCATTCTCGAGAGCCATTGGTGTTATGGTCATAGCTGCATCCAGACATAATTGGTGTGCGTATAACACCCCTTAACTTTAAGCCTTCCTCATGTCCACACAACTGCTGACAGTATAATTTAATTGCGAGGTAATTATAACTTGAGTGGGATTTATTGGCCTCCTGAAATGGAGATATTGTTCTAGTGCAGTTGTTAATTGGGAGGAATGAGTGGTCCTCTGGTTACATGTTGGTTATGTTGCATTTTGTTCAGATGATATTACTCTTTGCTGTATGGCAGTGACTTTTCCCCACATGGGGGCCAATTCACTACGACTTTCGTTACTGTTCTATATGTCCCCTCCATCTGTCCCTCGTCTGATTCTAAACCTCAACCTAGCCTATCCTTAGCCAGAACCCTATCCGTTAACATAGCCTTAGCCTTATCATAGCCCTATCCTTAGCCAGAACCCTATCCGTTAACATAGCCTTAGCCTTATCATAGCCCTATCCTTAGCCAGAACCCTATCCGTTAACATAGCCTTAGCCTTATCATAGCCCTATCCTTAGCCAGAACCCTATCCGTTAACATAGCATTAGCCTTATCATAGCCCTATCCTTAGCCAGAACCCTATCCGTTAACATAGCCTTAGCCTTATCATAGCCCTATCCTTAGCCAGAACCCTATCCGTTAACATAGCCTTAGCCTTATCATAGCCCTATCCTTAGCCAGAACCCTATCCGTTAACATAGCATTAGCCTTATCATAGCCCTATCCTTAGCCAGAACCCTATCCGTTAACATAGCCTTAGCCTTATCATAGCCCTATCCTTAGCCAGAACCCTATCCGTTAACATAGCCTTAGCCTTATCATAGCCCTATCCTTAGCCAGAACCCTATCCGTTAACATAGCCTTAGCCTTATCATAGCCCTATCCTTAGCCAGAACCCTATCCGTTAACATAGCCTTAGCCTTATCATAGCCCTATCCTTAGCCAGAACCCTATCCGTTAACATAGCCTTAGCCTTATCATAGCCCTAGTCTTGGCCAGAAGTGTAACTCTTATGTTATCTGCACCCTGGCTTTTGCTTTCAACTGAACTGTACTCAAAACCATAAATCTATCTGCCAAATCCCACATTTCAACTGATATTGATGACTTACGATACAATATACTTTATTGTCCATTTACATGGAAATTCATTTTGTGATGTCAGCACACAAATACACAAACACAATACAATATATTACATCCAGTAAGGAAAACTGGAAAGTTAGTACACAAGCCACAAATGTAAATTTGCACATATCAAATCTGAATCTGAATCTCTTATGTCCCACTGTTCAGTAGCCTAATGGGGGAGGAGATAAACTTCCTCTCCTTTCCATTGCAGTGAGTTCGGAGGTGGGCCGTGCCGTGTGGCTGCGCTTCTCCCCGCCCTTGCCCTCCTCAGGGCCCCAGCCCAGCTTCATGGCCCACCTGTCGGGGGCGGTGGTAGGCATCAGCATGGGCCTGCTCATCCTGCGCAGCTATGAAGAGAGCCTGCAGAAGCAGTGCTCCTGGTGGGTCATCGTCTTCTCCTTCATCACGTTCCTTCTCTTTGCGATTTTCTGGAACATCTTCGCCTACGAGCTGCTAGGGGTGCAGCTCCCGCCTGCTCCCTGACACCAAGAAGCTCCCTCCCACTCCATTACATTGTCCCTCTCATTGTCATATGTCAAGACCCGTCCACTTTACCATATCCTTTTCCTGTCCCCTCAGCCAACCTCCCAACAACACCATTCAAAACACCATACGTTTTTTTCACTTAAAACTGTACAGGGCAGGAATTATTCTTTCCATGTACCCATATCATCAAAAAATCATATCTGTTTTGTGGTGGGAGGGAATTTGGTAGCAACATATGCAGGTGAAACCTGTGTAGCTCTCTTCATATCCTCATTGTGGAGCAGCTATGTAAAAAGGTCATCCCTTTTGTCTTTTGTGTTGAAGCTTTACCCACCTCAAGGTTGAACCTGTCAGCGAGCCATTTTGGTTAATACCCATGCAGCTTCAGTTCTCCTGTGTTCAGAGTGGGTTCATGACCCTTTAGGTGCTTCTTACTGGACAGGTGTGCGTTCTGTCAGTATCCCTCACTGCCCCTTTTAAAGCCATGAGGCAGCAGGGCACCAGTGTTCTATTGCTCAACATGCACCTAAACACAAGATCTACACTGTGGAATAATGATAGGAATTCACAGGAATGGGTATTACATGTAACAAGGCATGCAGCTAGGAAGTATAGAGGTGGAAAAGACAAGAGGGGAGAGGGGAGAAAAAAAAATGCTGAAACTGTGACATCCTTTCTCCTCACCGTCACCACCGTGGTGCTCATGTCCGTAGCCATTGTCACTCTCCTCTTCCACCCAACCTAAATGCTTCAGCAGGTTAGCATAATCTCTACCAGTACCATATGCTAACCTGCTAAGCACCAGCATCTCATCTAGCTAATGCTATATGGTCGTAACTAAAACGCTTGCTCTGTGCACCTTGGACACACCAGCCTTCACCCTTCTGTGTTGCCATCTCCAAGAACAACTTCTGCCTGATGCTGTCGGTGTGGGAACGCAAAGAGAGAGATGCACACACTGTCAATTCTCACTCTAACACACTGAACTGGGGAGGGCAACGGACATGTTATCATCGCCTGACCTCTGACCCCTGTGCCCCAGCGGGCATTGGGGTCGGTCTGTCGAGGCCCAGTCTATACCTCAGTGTCTCATTCTTAGGGACTGTACACTTTTGTAAAGGAATGTAAGCATAAAAAAAAGTGTTAATAATTTATTTATGTTTTTCCTTTGATTGTGGATATTATATGTTCATAATTAAGAGTATATGTACTTGTATTTTTTCCTTGTTTGGGAAAACAAAAGAAGAAAAAGTTTCAAACGGTGCAGACTTAATGCTATGATTGTTCTTATGATTACTCTTACAATACAGCTTTGTTCCTCTGAAAATAATCAGCGAGCAGAAATCTCTGGTTACTATGACGAATGAACACCAATGACGCAGGTTACACTCGTCTTTATAAATCTTAGTGCTTTAAAGAATAAGCCATAGAAGAACCAATTCAACATAGACATGGAAAACAAAGGATGAGTAAAAACAGTCCGTGCCTGATTTCTGGTATATGCTTTGGTGAATGTTTCTGCCGTGTAGTCGTCATTATTAAGGTCAAAGCTGATCAACTATTTAATATGTTATGTGGTAAATGAAAGACAGGATGACAAAGCCAAACTCTTTGTGCAAGAACATGCTTGAGAAATGCTGGACTGTTAAACATGAAATATTTGTTGTTAAACACATCTTAACAACTTGGTTGACCGATAGAATATTCAGACACAGCATTACTGTATGATTGACAGATTCCAAATCACCCCAGTGTGGTGATGCCTGACTAGTCTTTTTTTTGTTAATGACACATTTTGGATAGAGGAACATGCCCCAAATTAGCTCATTGTCTGAACCAAGCATTTGCTAAACTTGAAATTAAATTGACTTATTATGTATTATTTTTTTCAGTTTGTAAGCTAATTCATGTGAAAGATTTCTTCTGACTGCTTTAGAGAAGTTTTAGTTTCCAATGTTGACAGTTGGTCTCAGACATAATCCTCAGCATACATGATTGTCACTGACATGATACTCGTAAACCATAGAATCCATAGGACATTAACACAGAAAAGGCAATGGGGCCTACATAGGGCTAGAAACTAAATATTGGTAAAACTGTTAATAGGAGTAGGAACCTTCCCGAAAATGAAAACTAAAGGGGATGATAAAGGCTGAAGTACAAGGTACAAGCTTCTATTTCCACCCCCTTAAAAACACACCCAGGTCTCAGTTAAGTTATTTGTCAACCGGTTGTTCTTAAATGAATGCGTGATCAGTCTAAAATAAGTCTCCCATTCTGTATTCATAGACATGTTCATTTTTTCTCTCTTTTCACCATGGCGTTTGAGACAGCCGTCGGAGGAATTAAGAAGTGCGTATATCTTAATTTAGCAGGCAGAGAAGAGGTCGACGGGAGTAGTTTATTACCCGTCTACAAGCCAAATGACTTCACCTTGGGCTGCATCCAAACACAGCAGTATTAACAACACGTCTTCTACAAAAGCCCATCCAATCCCACTCTCCTTTTGGCTGAGATGCCCCTGCTTTGTCCAGACATCCGAGGATCTGGAGGGAGAGGCATAAATGCTGTGATGAAGGAGCACGTGTCAATCTACAGGCTGACATATGTGACCGTTTTAGATGGTGCCAATGTGTGTCCATGAGCGATGGCGGGAGAGGGGGAACAGAGGAGGAGGATTGGAGATGGCACCACTCATAAAACACCATTGGGGTGAAAGCAACTGTGTGTGCCTTCATATCTTGTCTTCTACCCATCACAACGCCTCGGGCGTCAGAAATGATGTATGGCTATTACGAGGGGCTCTGTTCTACCAGGACCCGGGGCTCCACCACTGTAAACATGATCTATTTTTCTTTAAGTAGATGTGAAAGGCTGCATGATGCTGATTTAATTGCTGTCTTTTATGTAACATATTTGTTTTCATCTGGTGAAGAGTAGGATAGGGGCCAGCCAACCATACCATGTGATCCATTATATAAATGATGCTCTATTGATTAGAACCCCACCACCACCTCTTTAGTGAGTGGTCTACTGGTCCCCTCCCCCTTCACATTCACTATGTAAACAAAGGTATGCGGACACCCCTTCAAATTAGTTGATTCAGCTATTTCAGCCACATCTGGGGCTTAGCTCCTCCTCTGACTCCTTCGATCAAGGTTACTGACCACACCCCCTGGTTACTGACCACACCCCCTGGTTACTAACCACACCCTCTGTGATATTTTCATGAGGGCACAATGTTGCAATCTCCATAGACAAACATTGTCAGTAGAATGGCCTTACTGAAGAGCTCAGTGACTTTCAACGTGGCACCATCATAGGATGCCACCTTTCCAACAAGTCAGTTCCTCAAATTTCTGCCTTGCTTGAGCTGCCCTGGTCAACTGTCAGTGCTGTTATTGTGAAATGGAAACATCTAGGAGAAACAACGGCTCAGCCGTGAAGTGGTAGGCCTCACAAGCTCACAGAATGGGACCGCCAAGTGCTGAAGCGCGTAGTGCTTAAAAATCGCCTGTCCTTGGTTGCAACACTCACTACCGAGTTCTAAACTGCCTCTGGAAGCAACATCAGCACAATAACTGTTGGTCGGGAGCTTCATGAAATGGTTTTCTATGGCAGAGCAGCCGTACACAAGCCTAAGATCACCATGCGCAATGCAAGTGTCGACTGGAGTGGTGTAAAGCTTGCCGCAATTGGACTCTGGAGCAGTGGAAACGCATTCTCTGGAGTGATGAATCAGGCTTCACCATCTGGCAGTCTGACGGACTAATCTTTGTTTGGCAGATGCCAGGAGAAAGCTTCCTGCCCCAATACATAGTGCCAACTGTAAAGCTTGGCAGAGGAGGAATAATGGTCTGGGGCTGTTTTTTATGGTTCGGGCTAGGCTCCTTAGTTCCAGTGAAGGGAAATCTTCCATACAGACATGGTTGGTGTAGATCGGTGTGGAAGAACTTGACTGGCCTGCACAGAGCCCTGACCTCAACCCCATCAAATACCTTTGGGATGAATTGGAACACTGACTGTGAGCCAGGCCTAATCGCCCAACATCAGTGCCCGACCTCACTAATGCTCTTGTGGCTGAATGGAAGCAAGTCATCGCAGCAATGTTACAATAATCTTGTGGAAAGCCTTTCCAGAAGAGTGGAGGCTGTTATAGCAGCAAAGAGGAGACCATCACCATATTAATGCCCATGATTTAGAATGAGATGTTCAACAAGCAGGTGTCCACATACTTTTGGTTATGTAGTGTATTTGTCAGTGTCCATGAATAGCCTAACATTTTGAAGGAAGGAAGGATCGGTATTGAACCACATCACCATTAAAGGACGTCACTGTTAAAACCAATGATATATATAAAGCCTTGATTGCTGATGCTAATGTATGTATTGGCCAATGACAGGCTTTGAAGCCACTGGTCGGCCATATTGGCACTCCTCAGAAAAGCATTCCTCAATAAGAATGAATGGAATTCTAAATCTTCTCTAGTGTGTATATATAAATGATTGGTTAAAACAAAAAGGTGGGACCAACATACCACCTTGCCATGTGCCCTCCATTTTCCTTGGATGCATCAACCCCATAGTTGACATCATTCTATGGGGCCGTTCTCAAACCGCTTTCCCTGTTCATCCTTTCTGTGTTCATGTCTAAATGCAACATAACTTTTGTAGCAAGCATATTTGAGATGTATAGTGTTATTAGATACTCCAGACTCTGGTGTTTTGACATCCTTGAGCTTTTTTGCACTTGTTGTAATGTGGTAAACTGACATGTCCTCGTGCCAATATGTTATAGTGCCATTTTGTTCTTTATGCTTTCATTGGTATTACCTCTTTACCCCAATTGTTTGTGCTCTTATGGATAATGCCTTGTTACAACTAATGCGTCTACATCCTAAACTTAGCAATGGGAGAGGGGGCTTGGCTTTTGCGTGCGTGTGTGTGTGTGATTAAAGGCATCAGGTTATGAGGGGTCACTGCACTGCGTTACTGTTCTGATCTTTATATAGTATGGATATGTAGATCAACCAACCTTAATTATATCGATACCTACTCTAAGCTGCTGCTTGTGAACAAGGAGGTTGCCTTCTCCCAGTACGTGTCAGTGGTGTACTACTTGAACATGGGGTACTTTAATGCTGTACTGTATGAGGCAGGCTACTGTAGCTCATTTGACAGATAAACTGTTATTTTAAATAAAAATCAAAGCAAGCAAACCAGCGCATTACTTTTTCAGTATCAACTTCTAATATTAATTCATTTGAGCGCAGTGGAATCCACACATGGTTTGACCAACATAAAACAATCACCAGTGCTGAATAGTTATCCAAGTTGTTTTCATCTATCTCTAGACCATTAGAATACCAGTATATATAGGTTTTGAATGCAGCATATGGTACAGTAGTTATGGATAACTGAGGCAGTTTGGTTTATGGTCATATGTGTGCTGCTGTGGTAGTTTACACTGGCTGTTCTCTTGCATTGATAAAAATGTTGCCAAGCTTAGGAGGTTAAGCCTCCAAATCCAGACCAGAAGTTGTGCCAAAACAGCGTTTACAAAAGAATTAATAAAAAATGAATAGAGAGGCTATTTTTCTCTGGGTCACAAAATGTATGTAAATATGGATAGTTTATATTAAATTCCTCATTAATTATTTAATGATGTATTGTACTTTTTAAATGTTCTGAATTGAACCCTTTTATATTGTATATATTTATGTTTTATTTTGTACTGTTCATTGTACTTGCTTTAATTTCGGAACAATACGAATAAAGAACAATACTGTGGAAATGTCTCATCTTCCCACTGCTATATTACTAGCCTCCTTGTCCTTGTACATATCATCAAGTGGGCACTGGGCACTACACATTGTGGGTACATGGGGTGAGTTAACCATACACAGTGCCAGATGCAAAATCAATCCTGTTTAATATCAAAGATTTATTTGCAAGTTACACTATACAAATCTACTGTAGACGTAAAGAAAAAATACTATATCGTCGTGATGTTGAGGTAGCCTTCTTTCAACCGTCATATTCTCCAAAGTTAAAGGTTGTTTGTTGAAGTTAAACAGGGTTTACTTTGTCCTCTGTCTCTTAGCTGGCCTGTCATTGGTCTCTGGGTCTGTCTTATTGCTAAGGCTGCTCTCTAGATTGACGTCCTTCATCAGGGGAAGCTGCAGCTGATTGGCTACAGCCCATGCCCACAAACACAGCTCCACCTTATGGGGTGAGCGAGATGGAGGAGGCGGGTCAACAAACAACAGCATAGACTACAGCACAGGTTTTTGACATCCCCCTCCTGTCTCTCACACAAACAAACCAGGAGCAATGGACATGGAGCAATACTACAATGTTGCAGATAGATCATATTTTGACCAACTGAATATTTTTCAAAAAAAGTGCATTCCAGAGCACAGGTTAACACTCTAACCAAGTTGCTATCCCACCTTTGTTAAGTGTTTAACTTAAGTGTTTTACTTTTAAACTCGGACAAAACAGAGATGCTTGTTCTAGGTCCCAAGAAACAAAGAGATCTTCTGTTGAATCTGACAATTAATATTGATGGTCGTACAGTCGTCTCAAATAATACTGTGAAGGACCTCGGCGTTACTCTGGTCCCAGATCTTTCTTTTGACGAACATATCAAGACTGTTTCAAGGACAGCTTTTTTCCATCTATGTAACATTGCAAAAAAGCAGAAACATTCTGTCCAAAAATGATGCAGAAAAATTTATCCATGCTTTTGTCACTTCTAGGTTAGACTACTGCAATGCTCTACTTTCCGGCTACACGGATAAAGCACTAAATAAACTTCAGTTAGTGCTAAACACGGCTGATAGAATCCTGACTAGAACCAAAAAATTTGATCCTCTTACTCCAGTGCTAGCCTCTCTACACTGGCTTCCTGTTAAGGCAAGGGGCTGATTTCAAGGTTTTACTGCTAACCTACAAAGCATTACATGGGCTTGCTCCTACCTATCTTTCCGATTTGGTTCTGCCGTACATACCTACACGTACGCTACGGTGTCACGTTCTGACCTTAGTTATTTTATTATGTCTTTGTTTTAGTATGGTCAGGGTGTGAGTTGGCTGGGTTGTCTATGTTCCTTTTTCTATGTTTTGGGATTTCTGTGTTTGGCCTGGTATGGTTCTCAATCAGAGGCAGCTGTTTATCGTTGTCCCTGATTGAGAACCATATTTAGGTAGCCTGGTTTCACTTTTGAGTTGTGGGTGATTATTTTCTGTGTTAGTTACCACACGAGACCGGTTTGTTTGTTGCACGTTGTTATTTTGTATTTTTGTAGTGTTCAGTTTGTCTTATTAAAATGGACACTTACCACGCTGCAAATTGGTCCGACCTCTCTTACTCCTCATCAGAGGAAGACGACGAACGTTACGTTACAAGACACAAGACGCAGGCCTCCTTACTGTCCCTAGAATTTCTAAGCAAACAGCTAGAGGCAGGGCTTTCTCCTATAGAGCTAAATTTTTATGGAATGGTCTGCCTACCCATGTGAGAGACGCAGACTCGGTCTCAACCTTTAGGTATTTATTGAAGTCTCATCTCTTCAGTAGGTCCTATGAAGGCACTGGAACAACGAACCACCCTTGCTGTCTCTGCCTGGCCGGTTCCCCTCTCTACACTGGGATTCTCTGCCTCTAACCCTTTTACAGGGGCTGAGTCACTGGCTTACTGGTGCTCTTCCATGCCATTGCTAGGAGGGGTGTGTCACTTGAGTGGGTTGAGTCACTGACGTGATCTTCCTGTCCGGGTTGGCGTCCCCCCCTTGGATTGAGCCGTGGTGGAGATCTTTGTGGGCTATACTCAGGATGGTAGGTTGGTGGTTGAAGATATCCCTCTAGTGGTGTGGGGGCTGTGCTTTGGAAAAGTGGGTGGGGTTATATCCTGCCTGTTTGGCCCTGTCTGGGATTATTGTTGGATGGGGCCACAGTGTTTCCAGACCCCTCCTGTCTCAGCCTACAGTATTTATGCTGTAGTAGTTTGTGTCGGGGGGCCATGGTCAGTCTGTTATATCTCGAGTATTTCTCCTGTCTTATCCGGTGTCCTGTGTGAATTTAAGTATGCTCTCTCTAATTCACTTTCTCTCTTTCTTTCTCTCGCTCTTCTTTCTCGCTCTTCTTTCTCTCTCTCTGAGGACCTGATTCCTAGGACCATGCCTCAGGACCAGGTAGCCTGATGACTCCTTGCTGTCCCCAGTCCTCCTGGCCGTGTTGCTGCTCCAGTTTCAACTGGAACCCTGACCTGTTCACCGGACGTGCTACCGGTTCCAGACCTGCTGTTTTCAACTCTCTAGAGACAGAAGGAGCGGTAGAGATACTCTGAATGATTGGCTTTGAAAAACTAACTGCTGGTCATCTATGAACATTTGAACATCTTGGCCATGTTCTGTTATAATCTCCACCCGGCACAGCCAGAAGAGGACTGGCCACCCCTCATAGCCTGGTTCCTCTCTGGTTTCTTTCTAGGTTCTGGCCTTTCTAGGGAGTTTTTCCAAGCCACTGTGCTTCTACACCTGCATTGCTTGTTGTTTGGTGTTTTAGGCTGGGTTTCTGTACAGCACTTTGAGATATCAGCTGATGTACGAAGGGCTTTATAAATACATCTGATTGATTTGTGTGTGTGAAGCCATCTTGTTCAGTGAGTGCATAGTGTCTGGCTGTGTACTGGAAGGGCCTCAGTCCAGGGACACTTTCAACAGCTTTGTTGGCCATGAACGCTGCCTGCTCCGGAGCTCCTGGTGCCAAAACAGCTGGAACAAAACGGACTGTCAGCGATAGGCCAAATTAATGGGAACCCTAGCCAGATTTAGGATATTTCCTGATTAACTACAGGGTAGGGAACTCCGTCTATTAAGGCTGCAGTGTGAGCTTTGTTCAGCTTGCGTAATCTGATTGAGAGCGCCACTGAACCAACTTTGTCTAGGTTACTTTTTTCTGCTCTTGATAAGAAGAAAAAATATCTGCCTTATTTGTCGGTATTAGATAGTGCCTAAAGAAGCATTTTCCACTCCAGACCCCTGCCCTGGCCCCTAGTTGTTGCTGACCTGAGGCGGTGTCTGGGCCCAGGGCTTTGAGAGAGCCGAGTTCTGTGATAGCTGCCTGTATGTCAGGGAGGAAACTGAAGGCCTTTCTGTAGCAGTTCTCCATATCTCCTCACTGTTAGTGGCCACCAGCTGCTGCAGCCACGGGTGGAACTTCCCCCTCTGCAGGGGATAAAGTGCCAAGACAGTTCACAACCAGTGAAATGCAGGGAGTTTAAAGAGATTCCTCTGCTCATGGAAAGTAAATAAAGCACAGCTTTATTTATCTTAGTAGGAGATGTTTTCATTTCACATTATTACCTTGAATTTCAGAAACATGCACCACTTACTATTGAGTCAATAAGGCTCTGCATCTGTCTGCACTTCAGTGAGAATCCACTCCATCAGTTTCACCAGCTCTAGTTGGGTGATATTTGTAAGGACACACAGCGATGGCTGCATGCAGCTCCTCTTGATACTTGGCTGGAGACAAGTCTCAGACTCAATATCCCATGTTAACTTACATCAATCAAAAAGCATGGAAAATAGTGCTCCATTCATTGCTGTACAGGGTTAATGGTGGGCAGAAACTACCTCAGACCTGAGACAGCACACACAAGGGAATGTTGTTATTACCCAAAACTCCTGGGGGGGTGCTTTTTCCCCTGACACACACTGCGAGGACTGTCGCTATCTAAACCTTCATGCACTGGAGAACAGAAACCATAGTTGACAAGCCTCATTCTCAGTTCAGTACTCTCTGTATTGATATTCATTTTGGCCAAAAATAGCATATTCAATGGATGCCCATGAGCTGAAACTGTATTGAAGAACACGAAAAATGTATTCAGCTGCAACTTCAAAGACAGTCATGATGCCGGAATAGTAAACGTTAAACAAACACTTACCATGTGTGGCTGCAACCTGGTCTCAGAGCATTTCGTATTATTCTGTATGTAAATCCGAGACACCCCATTTAGTATGATATGTTGCATTCGCATCATTCGCCCACCCACCCTACTTTCTTTAAGTAACCATCTGTCTTATGTATGGAGGAGAGATTTGGAAATCGTGGCGAGTAGTGCTGGCGAATTGGAGGAAATTGAGAAAAAGTTGGTGAAGCAACAGCTGTGCTGGAATGCAACCAATATTGGTGTCAGTTCGCATAGTATGGAGTGGGAGGATGAGGGTCAAGGACCGTAATGGTCAGTAGTTGAAAGACATAGGAAGAAGAGAGATCGTGATACAGTAAGCAGTGGAGCATCTAGTAAGGAAAGCACAAAGACAGCCAAGGTAGGAAGCAAGAGTAATGATGTGTTAGGGTGGAAAGTGGTGATAGTGTTTGATGAGACCACAGGGCGTCATTTACACCCTATCTGACTAACTATTGCCATAGAGAAATAGGTAGGTGAAGTCAAATTAGTTTGGTTCATTGGAAATCGTAAATTGTTAATATGTTGTGGTAGCAAGGCTCAGCAAGAGAAGATTCTGAAAATGGAAAAGCTTAATGGGAAGAAATTAAAGGTTGATCAGTAGGAAAGAAGGTCAAAGAAGTGAAAGCCTATCAGTGCTGCTGAGGTTTGAGAAGGTTATACCTGGAAACGTACAGAGAGGATTCCTTAGTTTCAATGTCAGAGAATTTGTCCCATCTGTAGTGCGGTGTTTTAAATGCCAAAGAATGGGACATGTAGCTGTTCAATGTAAAGGAAAGAAAAGCGTGTGGTGGGGAACATGATTGCGGTGAATGTGGGAGCAAAGTGAAGGTTAAGTGTTGTAATTGTGTGGGGGAACATTATGAGTCATTTGGTGGATGCAAGGTGCAGAGAGAGGCTCAGAGATATATAATTAGCCATGCTGTATCATATGTAGAGCCTGTAAGACAGATTGGTGGAACTACAGTGTGGAATGATGGAGCTTCCACGGCTACTCCTGTACTAAGTGGACCTAATGTCGGTGCTGGGTCATTCCTAGTAAGCGGTGCCTTTTCTGTCCCCAGGAAATATCAGCTCTTATTTAGTGTAAAATGTGGATTCCAAAAGTTTTTACATATAATGACAGGTGTTTAAAAACACCAAATATGGATCCTGAAAGGGAATTTTATGCATTTAAACACTTTTTCAGTGGATGTAGATGTTTTTGCCATGTCCCCAGGTGTTATTTATTTATTTTATTTTATTCCACCTTTATTTAACCAGGTAGGCCAGTTGAGAACAAGTTCTCATTTACAACTGCGACCTGGCCAAGATAGAGCAAAGCAGTGCGACACAAACAACACAGAGTTACACATGGAATCAACAAACGTACAGTCAATAACACAATAGAAAAGTCTATATACAGTGTGTGCAAATGTAGTAAGATTAGGGAGCAGCATGTAGACTTCGGTGTAAGCCTTAAAATAATAAAATGTTTAAAATGTTTCTTCATTATTTTATAGTGCTAGTTCAAGTATCTTTCACCAATAACATTTTTTTTCATGATTATTGTGTTTATTTTATTTAAGATTTTCTGTTTGTTCCTGATACCACTTTCCACCCTGTTAGTTTGTTGTAATTCTCCATTGAAGAAAACAACCACTTCCTACAATGATACCATACTCAGGAAGTGCCATCATTTCTTTGATGGGAAAACAATGGTGCGAAGCTAAATAAATATAAACACTAAGTTGTATCTATTTGTCATGTTTAATGTTGTTTGTCTGTATGTCCCACTCATACATTTCCTCCCTGCTATTCTAAATTATAGAGAAAGACGTAAAAATAAAAACATGTAAATATGTTTGATTGCGAAGTTAAATCCGGTTCAAGTGTTCACCACTATGCTAGCTCAATCTGGCTCACTCACAGAGCTATGGCTAATTTATTGATTGATCTTACATTCCAGCACAGTACGTGGCGGCATGCACTTAAACGATTGTTTGCGGACCGCCATGATATCGAAGAAGAATAAAAATGAAAACGTGATGATGAGTGAATTCCTTTTAGAGCATGTACTTCCGTTTTGTAATGCTTGTTTTTGTTAAATTCATGTGAATGACACTTACAACTTCCGGTTCTCCAGTGCCGTGAATTATTTGTTGTTGTTTAGAAGCAAGGTAAGTCCTACAAAATTAGGGCCAATTATTGTGTACTGAAAACATTTTTATAGAGAAATAACAGTAAATATCTCGTCACGCTAATGTTCTGAACCTGTTAGTGAAAGATTTAGCAACATTGGTCATCTGACTGTGACGTTGCAACTAGCTACTCTAACAAGCCAGCTACCTAGCTTTGTATCTGGCTCCCAGGTGATTTCTACCTCCAAATTAGAAGACAAATGTTCGATATTGATGTGCACTCATTGGCTGTGTGTCTCAGTCATGTTGTGTTTGGTGTAAGGTCATTCTGAGAACATAAACATCAAAATGTGCATGACAGCCACCCTAGCCAGATGCTAGCTAGCTTAGCTCAGCTCTATTTATGTTAATACTTCAAATGGCAACCAACGTCCCTAAACATTGCATAGTTTAGTGGCTACATTGTTTTAAGCTGTTGATGTAGATCTCAGGTTTATGCATCTTGATTTAGGTAGAACTGGAATTATCACAAGGTTAACAGGCCATATATATTTATGTTTGTTTATGTTGTTAAACTCATGCTCACCCCTATACCAGACCTGACCATAGGTCGTGGACTGTGGTCATGCTAATGTCATCATCAACAATTACTCTAGGTTTAGGGACCCAAATGACAAAGTATAGTGTATGTTTCCACAGACTGCAGCATAATTCGCTTTAGTATGGAGTAAAGCTGCGTAAACCATAACAAGGCTCTCCCTCCTCTTTCAGCACCTTAGTGTGTCATTCTTTGCTGTGGTCCAACCTCAACCAGGGCCCCTCTGTTATAATCACACAGGCCTCTGGAGAGCTGGGAGCATTAAGCAGTCTGCCATGCACCTCTGGAAAATGGAGGTGAATATTCTCTTAAGCCATTTTATGGAAGACTATTGGGTTGTAGGTAAGCTGTTTTGGTATAACTTAATGTGAATGTTCAATCTGGTTGCAATATTTGTCTCCGCACCAGTGATGTATCCGTGTACCTATTCTTGAGAGAACTTTGATCTTGAAGAGTTGCTATGAGAGTCAGGCTTTTTCCTCCAGCTTAGACATCGCCACCTGAACAGGAAGGAACATTGTCTTAGTAGAGATTGTTTAGGCCTTGGTTCTATCAGGTCGTGCCTGGCTGGTTGGAGCAAAAACCTACAGACACTATTAAGTGGGTTACCTTTCTCAGCTCTACAACATGAACATAAGTGTGGATTTATTGATTACATTTTTGTACTTTTTACATTTGTGTATATTGTTAGATATTACTACACTGTTGGAGCTAGGAACACAAGCATTTCGCTACACCCGCAATAACATCTGCTAAATGTGTATGTGACCAATACAAAGTGATGATAATGTCCCTTTTCTCAGGTAACCTCTGACAGGACTGTATGAGGAGGCCTCCGTGTTTCTTAGAAGCAGAGAAGACCACCGCTGCTATTTGAAGTAAGTCCATAGGAATTAATTGGTGAGAGATTAGAGGGTCATATAAATATGTGACAGACCACTGCCAGCAGCACAGCTCAAGTACCAAACTGACCTCACCTCAATGTGTAGTGCCATCCTCTGGCGGAACTAGGAGCATTCTTTTAGAATTTCCCAATAAGCTAGAATGGCTTTGTCCATGTATTAGAAATGTGGTGGCTGTTGAATGCTGTTCTGACTGTGCCAATGAAAAACAGTTATTTGAAATGTGCAAAATCAATTTTTGTTTGCTTGTTGTGTACCTCTGCTGCTTTGAGTCTCGCACCTTCCCTGAACCAAACCTGAACCTTCTATGTCCCCAACCAGGCCATGGAGAAGATGTCTCGGGTCACTACGGCCCTAGGCAGCAGCGCCATCAGCGGGCGCACCATGTTCTGCCACCTGGACGCGCCTGCCAACGCCATCAGTGTGTGCCGCGATGCCACACAGGTGGTGGTGGCTGGCCGCAATATCTTCAAGATCTACGGCCTGGAGGAGGAGCAGTTTGTGGAGAAGCTCAACCTGCGCGTGGGCCGCAAGCCCTCGCTCAACTTCAGCTGCGCCGACGTCATGTGGCACCAGATGGAGGAGAACCTGCTGGCCACGGCTGCCACCAACGGGGCTGTAGTCACCTGGAACCTGGGCAAACCGTCGCGCAACAAGCAGGACCAGCTGTTCACCGAGCACAAGCGCACAGTCAATAAGGTGTGCTTCCACCCCACCGAAGTCTACATGCTGCTTAGTGGCTCCCAGGACGGCTACATGAAGTGCTTCGACCTGCGCAAGAAAGAGTCTGTCAGCACCTTCTCAGGTATGTGTGTGTGGGGACTCTTTGCACTCTTTGAGGTTGAACACAGGAGTAATACCTTCAAAATACCTACCTGCTTATGTCCAGGAATGCCTCTGGGCTACAAAACAAACAGCATCTTATTTGTTACTACTGTCTTAAATGACATTTTTTAGACCATATCTTAAACTGCACTTTTTGACATTTGACATGGGAATGAACCTGGCCTGAGGACACAATTTTTTTATATTTTATTTCTCTCAGGTCAGTCAGAGAGTGTAAGAGATGTTCAGTTCAGCATGAAGGATTACTTTACTTTCGCTGCTTCCTTTGAGAATGGTAATGTCCAGCTGTGGGACATACGGAGGCCAGACCGGTATGAGAGGATGTTCACAGCCCACACCGGACCTGTGTTTTGCTGTGACTGGCACCCCGATGACAGGTAGGGAGAGGCTTTAGAGAAAGACATGTCGATACATGTTGAAAAAACATTGATGTTTGCATTGGTTTACCATTATTCTAAAGTGAACTTGCTTTAGATACAGTAATCATTCTTGCTTACAGTGGCTGTTAATTCACTTAAATTATTGTGCATTGCTAATGTATTGGTCTCTGTTTGCAGGGGCTGGCTGGCCACTGGTGGCCGGGACAAGATGGTGAAGGTGTGGGACATGACCACCAACCGGGCCAAGGAGATCTATTGCGTCCAGACTATCGCCTCGGTGGCCCGGGTCAAGTGGCGTCCTGAGAGGAAGTGGCACCTGGCCACCTGCTCCATGATGGTGGACCACAACATCTATGTGTGGGACATCCGGAGGCCCTTCATCCCCTTTGCCACCTTCGAGGAGCACAAGGACGTGACCACAGGTATTGTGTGGCGCCACCAGCACGACCCCTACTTCCTATTGTCAGGTTCCAAGGACAGCACGCTCTACCAGCACATGTTCAAGGATGCCAGCCGGCCCGTGGACCGGGCCAACCCTGAGGGACTGTGCTTCGGCCTGTTTGGCGACCTTGCCTTCGCTGCCAAGGAGAGCCTCATCAGTGGCGACGCCAACAGGAAGCCGTACCCGGGTGGTGACCGCCGCTACCCCATCTTCTTCTTCAAAAAGCCCGACCTGACGGAGCAGTTTGCTCACGTGTCCAGCGCCCTCAGCGTGTTTGAGTCGTCTTTGGAGAGCAAGCGCATGGACTGGTTTGTCAAGACGGCACGCCTCTACCTCCTCAGCGGCAAATCCTTTGCCGAGCTGTGTGACCACAATGCCAAGGTGGCCAAGGAGCTCAACAGACCTCAGGTCAGTCAGTCTGCCCTTAAGAGATGAGCTGCATTCATTTACATACACTACCATTCAAAAGTGTTGGGTCACTTAGAAATGTCCTTGTTTTTTAAAGAAAAGCAACAAAAAAAATAACATCAAATTGATGAGAAATACAGTGTAGACGTGGTTAATGTTTAAAATGACTATTGTAGCTGGAAACGGCAGATTTTTAATGGAATATCTACGTAGGAGTACAGAGGCCCATTATCAGCAACCATCACTCCTGTGTTCCAATGGCACGTTGTGTTAGCTAATCCAAGTTGATCATTTTAAAAGGCTAACACAACATGCTACAATAGTTATTTACAACATGAACAATGTCTACATTGTGTTTCTGATCAATTTGATGTTATTTTAAAGGACAAAAAATTTGCTTATCTTTCAAAAACAAGGAGATTTCTAAGTGACCCCAAACTTTTGAACGGTAGTGTATATCTAATTCAAAATTTTTAAGGAACTAAGTTGAGTTTTGATGCTCAAAAGCAAACCTCTTTCATATTTCCCCCACTTGAAGGTTTCCACTACATGGACGATGCTTCGGATCATGTTCTCAGACCCAGCGAACCTCTCAACGCCGGGTCCAAATCACATTGGCAAACTGGGCACCCTTCCTTTAATGAACAGGTACTTCCCACATGCTTCACATAAACGCATAGGCTGTAAAATTGTGTGGACAAACTAAAGACTTTTTAAAAGTAAAATCTTTAATCCTTTATTTTGTCTGCCCTAGTTTCAGTATGAAGGAGATGGGCATGGGGACGGAGAGCAGGCTGGACCGCAGTAAAGGAGAGAGCAGACAGGACAATATTCACCTAGAGCTTGGGAACTCGCTAATCAACAGCAACAATGACGGTGAGAGTGGACTCTAAAAACACTCAAGCTGCTCCCACTTCACTGAAGAAATTAAGGAACATAAACGCTCAGTGTACAAAACATTAGGAACACTTGCCTAATATTGAGTTGCACCCCCTTTTTGCCCTAGCCTCAATTTGTCAGGGCATGGACTCTTCAAGGTGTTGAAAGTGTTCCACAAGAATGCTGACCCGTGTTGACTCCAATGCTTCTCACAGTTGTCAAGTGGGCTGGATGTCCTTTGGGTGGTGGACCATTTCTTTTTTATTCACACGGGAAACTGTTGTGTGAAACCCAGCAGTGTTGCAGTTCTTGACACACACAAACCGGTGCACCTGGCACATACTACCATACCCCATTCAAAGGCACTTAAATATGTTGTCTTGCCCATTCACCCTCTGAATGGCACACATACACAGTCCATGTCTCAATTGTCTCAAGGCTTAAAAAAAACCTGTCTCCTACCCTTCATTGACACTGATTTGAAGTGGATTTAACAAGTGACGTCAATGGCGTTCACCTCGATTCACCTGGTCAGTCTATCATGGAAAGAGCAGGTGTACCTAATGTTTCGTACACTCAGTGTAGGTGGTTCTTGTGAACTACATCTAGTAGTATGTGACTTACTATGCTAGATGAGTAAAAAATATAGATATTTGTCCCACTGCAGAAAATGAAGAGACCGAGGGAAGTGAGGGCCAGGCGGAGTACATGTTTGGTGATGCTGAGCTGGACGACGATGACCTCTACTCAATGGAGCATGACAACCAGGCCGGTGAGTCTCTGACCCCTATATAGGTCGTATACATTCAACACTGACAACTTGGATGTAACCACTAGCCACCACTAACCTTACATGTCTATTGCCATAAACATTTAAGTTACAGCCATGATTGAGGGCTGGTCTATGATTTACCCCAAGTACTTTCTGAGCATGTTCTTCTCTCTGGTGTTTTCAGCGGAGGAGCAGGAGTACACGCTCCCCCAGGAGGCCTTCCCACTGCGCCACGAGATCATGGACAACCCGTTGGCGCCGGAGCACCTGCAGCAGGACAAGGCCGACTCGCCGCAAGCCAGCGGCAACGAGGCAGAGGTCATGTGCTTGACGCCCATCGAGTCCTTCTCCCTGATCTCAATTTCCCAGCCACTGTTCAGCCCCCATCTTCCTGCCCCCTTCTTCTGCCCTGTGGTCAGGGAGATGCTGAGCCATTATGCCGAGCAGGGCGACGTGCAGATGGCTGTCTCGGTGCTCATTGTCCTGGGAGACCGCATCCGCAAGGAGATCGACGACCTCACTCAGGTCAGAGCTAGGGATGTAACAGTTGTCATAGTGTTCTATAACACTATAATAATGTTAAAATCTATGGTCGGTTCCTGAAGTAGAATCTATTATATGATTGTGTTGCATAACATTTATTGGGATGCTCTTGAGAATTCTATTTAAATGATTTAACATGGCTGATTGCTTGACGGAAAAAGTTATGATGGAGATTAGAGTCTTGGTAATCTGATTATTCTCCAAGCTGGCGAATATGTTGTTCATTTCGGCATGTTCTAATAATAGAGGTGACCCTATTTCAGGAGCACTGGTACATGTCCTACATTGACTTGCTGCAGCGCTTCGAGCTGTGGAACGTGTCCAACGAGGTCATCAAGCTGAGCACTTGCAGCGCCATCACCTGTCTGAACCAGACATCCACCACTCTGCATGTCAACTGCAGCAACTGCAAACGGCCCATGAGCAACAGGGGCTGGATCTGTGACAGGTATAACTTAAAACCATAACGTATAACTTTGGCCCACCTGACACAGGAAGGGTTAATAACCCATTTGAAACAATATCGAGCTCAAAGTCAAGAGAAGATTTGAAAGTTAGACCAATATGTCTTACCACTCGACCTCTTTGCCCGTTCCCCAGATGCCACCAGTGTGCCAGCGTTTGTGCTGTGTGCCACCACGTGGTGAAGGGGCTGTTTGTGTGGTGCCAGGGCTGCAGTCACGGCGGGCACTTGGAGCACGTGAAGAACTGGCTAAAGAGCAGTTCCCACTGCCCGGCCGGCTGCGGTCACCTGTGTGAGTACACCTGACCCTCCGCTCCACCCCTGCCCAGCTTGCTCTCTGTGTGAGGGGGAGCACCACACCTCAGTGCCTGGCTCACCATGGCCTGGGTCTCACACTCCAGGCTGGCGTCTCCTGAGACTGGGGTCCACAAGGGTCTGGCCACGGTAGCAAGATGGCTACTATTGGAAGACAGGTGGGTAAGACTGGAGACCAATCCACAGAACCAGTCTGAGAGGAGGACATGTATGTACCGTATGGAGCACTGTTAAAAGTTTGGGCCCCTGCCCTACTCAGTGCTCACCTTAGCAATGACCGAAACTTGAAGTTAAGTGAAAACAATCATTTGTGAATATATATATATATATATATATATATATGCTGAGATGGCCTTTTATTTTTCATTTCTTAAATGGCTTGCTCAGCTGGCCTTGTCTCTCACACACAGTTGGGCAGACCTCCATGTTCAGCACAGTGTTTTCTATGGCAATAAAACATTTAGACAGAAGTTCAGCTGTCTCTGTACCATAGACCATGTGAACTCGTATTACCGCTGTCGGTGACCTTTTGAATGGGACACATTGCCGTAACAATTATTATGGAACTAATATTTTAAAAGGAATAAGTTACACGATATTAGACAGGTTAAATTGTGTTTACATCTTATTCATTACAATGTAAAATTAGTCATTAATAATCAGACTTGTGTAACTTTCAAACTAAAATGTTGAGAAATGACTTTGTTTTAGGGATGAAAAATAGCATGGAAAGTTAAAATGTGCATTATATTTGATCATTGAATAGGTTCACTGACACGATGCAAAACATGTATTTATTCACTACGTTCACTGTGGTCATGCTTAAAGAAAGATGTAAACATCAATCACAAAATGGGAAGTTTGTGTGGTTCAGAGAGAAAAATTACAGAAGAGACGAGTAAACATGGGCGTAGTGAAAGATTAACACTGGAGGTTACGGACATTGTTTTCGTCTATAGGGATTTTCTGTTCCAGACATTACATTCAGAAGGATTACACTTCCTAACATGAAACAGAATACATTTTACGATATCTTAATGAATTTAAAAACCACAACTAATTTTAGGGGATATCCAACACATTTTCAAAAATTAATTTACATTCCTCTTCCTGTCAAAGATCAGATTAGTTAGAAACATAAGTGATCTTTAATTTGTTTGGCTGTGTCACTGATCACAGCATGTGTATTCAGACAGACCCCATCCCTTTTCCCACATTTTGTTACGTTATAGCTTAAGTCTAAAATTGATCAAATATGTTTTTCCTCCCTCAATCTACACACAATACCCCATAATGACAAAGCGAAAACAGGTTTTTGAAAATGTATTACAAAAAAAACAAACCTTTTTTATATAAATTAGTATTCAGATCCTTTGCTATGAGACTCAAAATTGAGCTCCGGTGTATCCTGTTTCCATTCATCATCTTTGAGATGATTCAAGAACTTGACTGGAGTCAATTCAATTGTTTGGACATGATTTGGAAAGGCACACCCCTGTCCTACAGTACCAGTCAAAAGTTTGGACACACCTACTCATTCAAGGGTTTTTCTTTATTTTTACTATTTTCTACATAGTTTGTCTTTATATTATTATACAATGAAATAACACACATGGAATCATGTAGTAACCAAAAAAGTGTTAAACAGAGTAGCCAATCTTGGCATTCTCTCAACCAGCTTCATGAGGTAGTGAAGCCAGACCCTGGCTCTCTGCAGGTGAGAAACGTGTCATTACACACCTCATGATTGAGTAGTTGGACATAGATTGTTGTGGTTGTATTCATTAACTGAAGATACTCACTTTGGCATTCTGGGCCAGCAGGAACTTAACCATCTGCTGGTGCAGTGGAGCAGGGCTGTCCAGCCTTGAGTCCTTCAGCTCCAACTCAGCACCTTGTTTTTGGGAGAAATCTTTCCATAATGTACAACACCACCACCCATTACACGTTACAAATCAAAACAGTATTTGATTCAG
The DNA here is from genome assembly GCF_013265735.2 of Oncorhynchus mykiss. Classification (NCBI taxonomy): domain Eukaryota; kingdom Metazoa; phylum Chordata; class Actinopteri; order Salmoniformes; family Salmonidae; genus Oncorhynchus; species Oncorhynchus mykiss. The sequence continues at coordinate 6,362,416 of NC_048584.1, read as the reverse complement.
AGAAGTACATCTGACCTGCATTAGGAAGTATGCAGGGTTTTTATTCCCACAGCTCGCTGCCAGCGTAAGGGGTGTCAGGCCTTTGCCAGTGGCCATTGATATTCACTTCAGCCTCCAGCAAGAGATTATCAATGTTGACATGCCCAATCTATGAAGCATACATCAGCGGAGTCCAGCCACCAATGTTCTTTCTATCCACGTTCGCCTCCCCTCTAAAAGGCCATAGTATCACATTTACTATCAATGAATGTTGTGAGAAGCATCTCTCACACCACATTCAACATTAACGAGGTACTCACTTTTTAATACACTGATGCTACATCATACAGGCCAATGTAGCAGGCAGTGTGGCGGTGGAGTGGTACATCCAATTCCTAAGGTCGTACTAAAGTGTTAATTTCCCCTAGCCACAGGGAGAGGCTGACACCAAACTGTTCCAATTCACTCGCATCATCGCCCAATTCCAAATTTTTATTTTTTGAATTTTGCCCCTTTTTCTCCCCAATTTCGTGGTATCCAATTGTTGTAGTAGCTACTATCTTGTCTCATCGCTACAACTCCCGTACGGGCTCGGGAGAGACGAAGGTTGAATGTCATGCGTCCTCCGATACACAACCCAACCAGCCGCACTGCTTCTTAACACAGCGCGCATCCAACCCGGAAGCCAGCCGCACCAATGTGTCGGAGGCTACACCGTGCACCTGGCAACCTTGGCTAGCGCGCACTGCGCCCGGCCCGCCACAGGAGTCGCTGGTGCGCGATGAGACAAGGAGATCCCTACCGACCAATCCCTCCCTAACCCGGACGACGCTAGGCCAATTGTGCGTCGCCCCACGGACCTCCCGGTCGCGGCCGGTTACGACAGAGCCTGGGCCCTTAACCACTGCGCCACCCGGGAGGCCAACTTCGACATTCTTACCCCAGCACAGAGCTGCAATCTGCACACAGGTGCCCAACTGAGAAAGAAAGCAGTGGTGAAATTGTTTCTAGCTAGCCAACTTTAGCCTGGTCCCATACTGTATGTGCTGTAACCAACTCTTCTCTAGCTAGCTTACAAAACAGGCCAAGCTAATTTGTTGCGCCCTTTTTTGGGGATGGGACTAAAAGCTACCAACTAGCTAGCTATTTGCCATAAGATACCGACCCCACCGTTAACGCTTGTTTAAAGTGAGCTGCACTGGGGTCTGAACACAATCATGGTTACATTAAGACACCGTGGAGCCAGCGTGAGATATTGCTCGGAAAACACCTCAATGCAGGGATGGGATATGCCAATGTACTCCAAATTGTACCTTTATCCACACTGCTCCATCGAGAAGATTAAAATACTGCTAGTTTTCCCAGAAAACGGCCCTTTTCTTCTAGCTAGCTAGCACCGCAGCCATTTTTGGAATGGCACGTCTCATTGGAACTGAGGAACTGTTCCAGGGCGAGGGATCCTAAGAGGCTCCCAGTGAGTAGGCAGAGGCAATAGAGTGATACAAATAAACATGTATTTCAGTAAGGTTGGCTTCTTAGTGCTCATAGCCATGGTTATCAACTGTAACACAGAAATGGAAAGGAAATCACCAAAAATAGATATAGTGGTGGTCACCACAGAGAAGTATTTAGGTGTACGAGATTTTACTGCAGAGGAGTTACAAGGTGTGTTGAACAATAGTGTCCCGTCCTCCCAGGCAGCCGACCTGGTGTAGGATCAAATAGGGCTAAGTAGTGGAATAGTGGTGAGGTTTCAATGGGTGTCCTGTTAGTTGGTAGGGCAATTTTTCTTCCCTGTTCTTTTTCCCTTCCCCTTTGTGTCACAAAGTGTAATGATTTCACATTCTAAAACAGTAGGCGGAAACAAGTGGTGTTGCAGGGAAGTTTTGTTAAGATCCCTGACGCTCAATCGGAACATTAAAACGTGTTGCTTACAGTGCGGTTTAGGAAGCATAAGGACCTTACCATTCAGATCAGCTAAAAAATATATATGGTTAAATTGATTGTCATGACGTTGGCCTGGGGGTAGGTTTATGACAGTCATAAATACCTCTTTCCCCCCTTTCCTCCCTCTACCCTACTGATGTTACATTTGCAAAACCCTTGGTTAACATGGAGATTCTGGGAACATCAGAAGTTGGGGGGAAATGAACTATATTCTGGTAATCCGACCAATTGAACATATGCGGTGGTACTTAATGAATATGATGTCAGTTCGGTTGTCATCTGAGACATTCTCATCAATGATAAGATGACAACTCTACAGTGGAAAGTCTACACATCAGAGTTATCGGATTCACATGGAATTGTTGTTCAATTTAAATGAAATTAATCGTGATGGGATGAAATGTGATTTTAGCTTCTAAAATGTAAGATTTGGGTTTTCATAAAATAGGGCTATGCTCAATCAGTGGCCTGCACCTGTGAAGGGACATGGGCTATAAAACTTTTCAAACACACCCTCCTCTCCCTTCCTATATAAGCCCTTGACGACAATATAACCTTCTGTTCCAAGGACGTGAGGTCGACGGTCCAATGTCAGAATGGTTCAGATAATAACTACAGAACGAAGCCAACATCAGCGTGAGCTTTGGTTGCGAATGGTATGAACTTTGAACTCTTATTCACTACAGAAGTGATACCTCCTAGCCGTTGAGTTAGCAACAGCCAACCGCTGCAAACGAGGGTTAGGAAGGAACAGAGTATCCCGTCTACCAAACAACGACATTACTACAATGTATTCAATTTACCAGCAGAGACATTCTTCAAAGGACTCGGTTGGGCAACACGGCCTTCCATCTACCACCAACCTACCGAAGCGCAGCTCAGAGTAAATATTTATTGCATTTTCCTTTTTCCAAATGGGCGGTAATTTAGAATGCATAAGATACTGTATTTACGATAGCACAGCTTCGCCCTTTGTTCCTCAGTCTTCCCGCTCTTTCACTCAAACCCAGCCCCTTTTCTTTTGTGTAACCAGCTGTCATATCTGTTCCGCCCACCAGAGACGTTTTCCTTTATGACGTAATCTGTAATCAAGTTATGATTTAAATATGTGTATGTGTAATTATGTGTGATTTAATTAGGTATTTAGTAAATAAATAATTCAACCCAATTTTGTATTGCTGATTCAACTTGTTAGCCAGGGTTAGTGCAGATAATCCAATCATTTACAGCTTTCAGATGAGACTGAATTAAGATGACGATTAATATTGACTGTTATTGATGTAAAATATTACTAGGTCTTTAAGAGTTTATTCGGAAGATAACAGCTCTATAAATATTATTTTGTGGTGCCCGACTCTCTAGTTAATTACATTTACATGATTAGCTCAATCAGGTAATATTAATTACGGAGAAATTATTTTATAGAATAGCATGTCATATCACTTAATCCGGCATAGCCAAAGACACGACATGATGCACACCTTGATAGGATTAGTGTTCCCACAGGGCCATATCTCCATGTTACAGTGCTTGTTTATGGAAGACAAGAGGCCCTGTAACATTTAACTATTTAGCATGCTCCAAACACCTGTGTGTGTAAGTGTAATTTGGAAAGTGTAATGGAAGTGTAGCTTCATCGGATGGTGGTACCCATAGCAGTATGGATCTATACAGAACTGCTACAGTAAGTATAATTTTTCGCTGATTAAAGATAAGTGCCATATATTTCGAAAGCCGTATCTCAAGCAATGCTTTATTGAAGTTTCTAAACTTTAAAACACAGCGTTGGGATTGAAGTTCACATGAGATTGTCGTGGGCGATGATAGTGGCTGAAAACTGTAATTATCGGAGGTGGCAGGTGTGTTAATCCTTGGAGCACGAGGCTTGTACCGATGGTCAGGATAAAGATGAGTCTGTGACATTTTTGGAGAAGGTGGGCCATTGCCTTTTGGCTGATCCATTTGTGGTTTCAGGGTGGGTGAAAACGGAGTTGGGTGCTGTGGAATCGGTGAAGGTAACCCGAAGTGGGCTTGTAATGATTGTGCTTCTGCTGGTCAGCGGGAGTAGGTGCTTCGCGCCAAACGAATTGGAACAATAGATGTGTCTTGTTTTGCTCTCAAGAAAAGGGCACCATTGAAAGGAGTGATTACTGGGTTAGCGGTAAATGTGAAAGTGGTGTTTCCTAGATTCCTGGTGTTTGTGATGCTCATAGTTTGGTGCAACGCAGACAGGGTGGCGTGAATGGTGAAACAGACAAGTCATTGTCTGTTCTTTTGATTTTACCTTTTGAGCCTTTATTAGAGCTAGGGAAAAATGGATTGAGGAGGGAGAACAGAATTCATCCTATTTCTTTAGACTTGAGAAATTTCACTCTAAAACTATCACTATCCATAAATTAAACATTGATGGTGTTTATTACAGATTACCAAAAACGAATCGCTAAATACTGTAGCAATTTGTACAGAAAATTGTATAGCTCTACTTACTGTCAGGAGTCCACAGATATGTTTTTTAACTAACTGAATAATGTTCACTCTATCAGTGATATAGAATCTAAACAGTGTGATTAACCCATCAAAGTTGAAGAGATTATAGAGTCTATCAAACATCTAAAGAACAATAAATCACCAGGTGTTGATGGAATTACATCAGAATTTTACAAATGATTTTCTGAACAAAAAATAGTTCCTTATTTGAAGTATTTTTAGAGACTATTAAAAACAATGTTCTCCCTCCTACAATGAGTCAGGGGTTAATAACACTGATACCTAAAAAATAAGTGCTGCTAATTGGTAACTGGCGTCCAATTTGTCGTCTTAATAATGACTATAAGATATTAGCCTTACTACTTGCAAAAATAATTACAGAAGTCCTGGATGCAATCATTGATGAAACACAGTCTGGCTTCATGAGGAACAGACATATTTCTAACAATGTCAGACTAGTATTAGACGTACTTGACTACTCAGACCTAATAACTGAGGATAGCTTCATATTGTTTTTAGATTTTTATCAAGCATTTGACACAGTAGAGCATCAGTTTCTCTTCCACTCCCTTGAGAGACTTGGCTTTGGGATTTTTTTCTGTAAGGCTATTAAGACTCTCTATGCAAATGGTAACAGCTCTATCAAATTGAAATATGGCACCTCACCTAGATTTGAGTTAAAGAAGGGAATTAGGCAAGGTTGTCCTATCTCTCCATACCTGTTTTTATTAATCACCCAACTTCTTGCAATTTTTTTTAAATAATAGTCCTGTACAAGGTATTTCCATAGCTGGTAAAGAAATTATTATAAGCCAGCTGGCTGATGATACTACACTTTTTCTGAAAGACGCTAACCAAATTCCCATATCGATCAATGTGATACAATCCTTTCCAAAGCGTCTAGTTGTCAAAGATTGTGTGACACCTTCATATTATGGTATTCCAGTAAAAGAAGAACTTACATATTTAGTCATAACCATTACAAAGGATCAAAAGTCTAGAGGCTTACTAAATTTTAACCCTCTTATTAAAAATACCCAGAAGAAGCTAAATCAATGGCTACAGAGGGACTTATCTTTAAAAGGTAGAGTCCTAATAACCAAGACTGAAGGCATCTCTAGAATAACATATGGTACTCTATCTTTATATCTTGACAGTAAAATAAGCAAGGAGATAGACCAGATGCTTTTCAACTTTCTTTGGAGAAACCGTACCCATTACATTATGAAAACTGTTGTAATGAACACTTATGAGAATGGTGGACTGAATTTTCTGGACTTTACTACTTTAAATAATACTTTTAAGATCAATTGGATAAAACAATCCCTAAGAAGACCCACTTCTATCTGGAATTGTATTCCTCATCATGTCTTCTCTACTTTTTACTTAACTTCATGTTGTTTTGCAATTATAACATTGACAAAGTTCCAGTGAAACTTTCTGCTTTTCATCAGCAGGTTTTCTGTCATGGTCCTTAATTTATAAACACATTTTTTCTCAACACAGATATTATATATGGAATAATCGGGATATATTGTATAAAAATACTTCTTTGTTTTTAGAATATTGGTCCCGAAATAATATCCTATTGGTGAGCCAACTGGTAAATGCAGAGGGTATTTTACTCAGTTATAAGGAATTCTTAGCACTTCACAAGGTCCCTGTAACAACTAAAGATTTTGCAATTGTTTTAGATGCCATTCCCTCAGGTGTTGCTCTGTTATTCAGGAACGTGTCAAGACCTGACCCTCAGAGCCTACCTTCTATTGACCCTGTTGACTCATCAGTAGGAAAGATTTGTTTCTCTTTTGGTCCATTCAACAACAGAGCGATACGAACATTGTTTCAGCAGGATGTTGTGTCATGTCTTTATTGGAATGCATTTATTGATAATATCTGTTGGAAAAAAGTGTGGATGTTGCCACACACACTTGTTAACAAAATTAAGGAAGTTTACTTTAAAATTATTCATAAATATTATCCTGCCAACCACTATATCAACTCAAATTGCTCCTTTTGTAATGACCACCCAGAAACAGTGTTGCATCTTTTTTGGCATTGTATTCATGTAAGAAAACTGTGGCAAGACATCAGTAGATTTATAATTGAACACATTTATGAAGATTTTACACTATTGTGGAGAGATGTATTGCTTGGATTCTTTACCTACGATAGAAATAAGCTGAAACATTTTTATGTAATTAATTTCATTATTCTTTTGGCCAAATTTCATATACACAAATGTATTTACAAACAAAACACCACATTTTCTTACCTTACAAAAATAAATTGAACTGTATTTTAAGACAGTTAAATACTGTACTAACAAAAAATGCTGTTAGAATTGTAAGTGTATGTTTGTCCCTTAAGGTCCTTGTGTAATTGTAATGTGATATTGTACCCCCTAGATCGATTGTCCATTGTATATCATCTATATACACTTGTGTTCCCTCATGTACTTTCTGTATTGATTTGTCGTTAATAAAAAAATAACTTAAAAAACAACATGCGGTCATCCTGGACGCAGCCTCCAGTTCTTATTACCTAGATGGCCTGAATGGCACCAAAACATTTCTATGGATCATGGGGAAAGTGGTCATAACTAGCAAAGCATCGTGGTCGACGTAGTCGTTTTCATTCTGCCTGAAGAGAGTCAACCGGGAACATCCTTGAACCCTTGAACCCTGAATCCTTGAATCCTGCTGTGATTGGTCTGTGTCAGCACGCGGTCCTATGTGACGGCAAATGTATTAGTTAGAATGGATCACTATTTAATTAAATATCTCGATTTTCAGCAAACTTCTAAATAATTCACTGTGGGGGTTGAACTAATTTCACTAATTTAAGAGGCCAAATATATATTTTTTTTGTTTGGCCGTTCTGGCGATTGTAATTGACATTGGATTTCTAGGGCAAACCAGACACTGGGGGGCCTGCATTATTTACACCGGGCTGCATAGCAGTAATCCCCAGCTTTACAGCCTGTCTGATCTGGCGACCAACTTCTTTAAATTTGCATTGGCAGATATTAACCAACTGAAAGGTGCATACACCGCCACCTACTACACTGGAGTGTGAAGGCTCCCCATCACAGGAGGTTGGTGGTACCTTAATTGGAGAGAACGGGCTCGTGGTAAAGACTGGAGCAGAGTAAGTGGAACGGTATCAAATACATGGTTTCTACGTATTTGGTGCCATTCCATTTGCTCCGTTCCAGCAATTATTATATGCCGTCCTACACTCAGCAGCCTCCACTGCGCCCTATTCATCTATTTATTTCAGCTAGCCCCATTGTTCTGGAGTGTGATTTCATTGCACTTTGTGACAAAAAAAGGGAGGGGACAAAGGACAGGGAAAAGGGAAGACAAATTGCCCTACCAACTAACCACACACCTATTAAAACCTCACCACTATGCCACTACTTGGCTCTGTCTGATCCTACACCAGGCCGGCTGCCTGGGAGGACGGGACACTATCGTTCAACACACCTTGTAACTCCTCTGCAGCAAAAGTACTTCTCTACATCTGACACCACAAATATTTTCTGTGGTTTACATTCCATTTCTGCTGTACAGTTGATAACCAGGGCTATGAATGCTAAGAAACCAACCTTACTGAAGCACATGTTATTCCTATCATTCTTTATTGGCCTCGGCCTACTCACAGGGAGCCTCTTAGGATCCCCGCCCTGGAACCATCTTCCGCTGCTACTACTCTTCATTGCCTCAGCATACGACACCTTCTGTAATACTCTGATCCTGGCAACCTTAACCTGCCTTTCTCTCACTGGAAACGTCTGATCTCCAACACCATGAGTCCCCACAATGGCGTGTATTCAAGAATGGCAACGAAGCCAGACTTCGTCCAAAAATTTACCAAAAGAAAACTAAAAAATAATTTATCGTTTGTGTCTCTGTGTTTCATCATTTTTCTTTAGTTCACAAGTGGCTGAATGTATCTCACAGGAGAAAGCATCCAAGTGAGTGAAACAGCTCCCCTCTGTTTCTCTATGTGTAGGCCATCTATCTGATGATGTCTGGTCCAAATGAGTATGAAATTATTGCCGCCCATAGCATTGAATGCAAGGGAAGCCAGTGAGCATTTGGCCTCCATTGATTAAGAAAAAGTATAAAAATGAGTCAATCAGCGTTGAGCTAAACTGAGCGAGCTATTTGCAATGCTATTTGTTTGACCAACCAAAAAAAAGTGTCAAGGGAAGCCAGCTTAGATTTTGGTCTCACTCCTATCAAATCCCATTGAGCACATACGTCATTGACAAAAACACTTGAATTTTTGCATCTCCCTGTGTTGTTGTCCTCCGGTGGCTAGCCTGCTAAAATTGGCCCTTTTCTAAATTAGCCATGGATGGAGATAGGGATTTGGACTTAATAAGCTTAATAAGCGTGTACTGTATGACAGAGTGATAGACCGTTTTGTCAACATGAAAGAGAGGAGGATGGCATTGGTGTTTCTCTGCAAGTAGGGTGAGTCAATGTGTTTTTCAACTTCCACAGATGCTCACGTACACACAAACACAGAAATCAGAACCATGGACAGCCATATCATGTTTAGTTTACGTTGATAGGACAATTGTTTCCGGTATCAGTTAGTTGTCACTGTATTAGACGAAGCAGAGCTGATTTGGTGATGTTGAAATGGTGCTGGAATAGTGGAGGCAGCATTTTATTTCTTTGCGACTTACGGTAACTCTCTGTGGTTCTAAATCAACAGTTGTTTAGTGGTCCAAATATGGCGGAAACATTAACTTGCTTGACCATGCTGTAGGTCATGTTAGTGTACATTAAATATGCTTTGTGGACTTCACTGGACAGGACAGAGGTTGCTACCTGGTTTTGTGATAATTTATCATTTATTCTTCCACTGTGTCTTGGCTTCCCCAGTGATTTTACCCACACACCGCTACTGGGTTCCCCTACAGTTAACACAGACAACTTTTTCCACCGATATTACACATTCCTTTGTCTCATGCCCTCCTGCGCACTCATGACATTTAGTAAGTGAGGGGCTCAAACGGTTTGAATCTGGTCGTTGCCACTTGTATCCGTGTAGCGAAACTGCCCTTCGGCCAATCAGCAGGTTTGACTGGACATTTGAACTCACTCTAGCTCAGTGTTTTTAGGCATTGACAGAAGAAGATGCAAGTTTGGCTGGCGACCGAGTTTACAGTGTTTATTTTAGAAGTGTTGTGCGTGCATCAGCAATAACCACAAAGATCACTTTATTGTGTGTGTGTGCTAATGTGTGGTGAACTTGAGAATAAAACTCTTGATACAGAGAGACTTGCCTGGTTCTTGCAGGACCGCCTCTATTAGGGTCAGACCAAAGTAGAGTCAGAATTAAGTCACTAGCAGGTGAGGGCATCTACAGCCAACCGTTCAGACAGTTCCAGATGGACGTTTTTACATGGTCCTTCGAGCAGGATTCTGACCTGGCTACAGTGAAGATGTTCCAGTACCCAAAAGAGAAGTTGTTTCTGCGCCATATGGGGCTGCTGTCACCACCCACAACACACACGCCTATGCCATTTCTACCAGAGCTTCGAGAGCTCCACATAGTTAAGGAGACACCCACTTCAGTTGTGGAGCCACAGCAAGCTGATGCCTTAGGGCTTGTACTTGCTGCCGTTGTAGAGTGGTCCTCTCCTCCCAGTGGGGACCACCTGCTGGTCAAGGCAGACACTTGGGTGCCCAATCGGATGCCGGCCCGAGAGGGTGCCTGCTCTCTCAGGTGCCCCTCCCTGCTCCTGGCCAAGAGCCTAAGCCTGTGGTGGATTATTTGCCCTTTCCTAGGATGGAGCCCAGACGTTGGGGCCCCTCCAGTCACGGCCTGGTGGGGTCAGACTCTTCCGGTCTTTCAAGCCTGTGGCCACAAGGACTCAGCCCTTCCTCCTGGCTCTGTCAGCCCCTGCCTGGTCCCAGACCTGGGGTTCTTGTTTTCCCCGCCTGCTAGCACCTTGTTAGTTCCAGCTTCAAGGACTCTGATACTTCCAGATCTCCCAGACCTTCCCTCAGGGGGCCATCCAGTCCTCTCTTTGGGACACCCACCAGAAGTCACCCCTGATGTTCCCCATGACCTAGCTGTCCAGTTCCTTGCCCCCAGGGTAGGGTTAGAGTCCCCTTCTTCCATGGTAGGGTCGGAGTTATTTTCCTTCCCAATAGATTCAGAGCTCCCTCCCTTCCCAGTAGGTTCAGAGTTTCCTTTCTTCCTGGTAGGATCAGAGTTCCCCGCCACCACGATAGGGTCAGAGTTCCCTTCCTTCCTGGTAGGGTCAGGTTTAGAGTTCCGTGCCTCTCTGCTAGGCCTTCAGCGCTGTGCCTCACAGGGAGGCTTTGAGTGTCCTGCCCCTCAGATAGGCTTTAAGTATCCTGCCCCCATGGTAGGTCTAGAGTTCCCTGCCTTCCCGTTAGGTCCAGTCTATCTTGGCCCCTCTGTAGGTTTTCAGTTTACGTTCGTACCTGAACTTTAGTCTCTGGCCGTAGTTGCAGGTTCATACTGTTCTGACTTAGGTTGCTGGACTCCTGCCATACTGCTAGGCCCCCAGTCATTTGCCATACTAGGTTTACAGTTCCCTGCACTACTAGACCCTAGGTATCCTACCCAGCTAGGACCCATGTTCACATCGTTGTCAGGGATCGAAGAACCCACCTTATTGGGTACAAAGCGCCCTAGCCTGTCAGCCTTAGAGCCCCCTGCCCTGCCAGGCTCTAAGTTAGGTGCCCTGTCTGTATGTCTGCAGTCTCTCTCCCTGCTCAGATTGCAGCCCCCTGCCTTAGTTGGTAGGTAGTTGCCTATCCCATCAGGTTTAGAGGCTCCTGCCTTACTAGGCCCCAAATTAGCTGCACTAGGATCGCAGTCTCCAGACACACAGTCCACAGCTCTCTAGCTCACCAGGCTTTGAGCCTCCTGCACTGCTAGGCCACAAGTAACCTGCGCTAGGTTCTCAGTCCTCAGCCCTTGTCTGCTCTCAGTCCCTAGTACTAGGTCCTCAGTCTCCAGCATTAGTCAGCCCTCAGTCCGTAGCCCAGGTGGGTCATCAGGCTCCTGCCCCGCTAGGCTCAAAGGTACCAGTTTCTCCAGTAGGCCCAGAGCTCTACTGCTGTTCTAGGCCTCTTTCAGTTTCCCTGTCAGGTCCAGAGTCAGTTTCCCTGGCAGGCCCAGATTTGCTGTCCCTGTCAGGCCCAAAGTTATCAACACTTGGCTCCCAGCCCTCAGCCGTTCTAATTTCGCTGTCTCCAGCACTAGTCGGCCATCAATCCACTGCTCCACCAGGCTATAGGTTCTCTGCCCCACTAAGTCGGCAGCCTCTGCCCTCAGTTGGTCCGCAGCCCCCAGCCTCAATTGGCAAGTAGTCAGCTCCCTCAGTGCTACACGCCGAACCTCCTACACTAGTTCTAAGCCCTGGGTCTCCTGTCCCACTCGGCTTTGAGTTATTGGCTCCTTTAGGTGTGCAGTCCCTGCCTCTAGCCAGTTCACAGCCCCCAGTCTCAGCCAACACCCAATCGACTATACTAGCACTAAGCTACAAATTCCCTGCTCGGCTAGGTTCGCGGCCTCCCGCCATACCTAGTTTGCAGTCCTCAGTCTTAGTAGTAGGTTCCAAATCCTCAGCCCTGTCAGGCCCTAAGTTTCCTGCCCTGCTAGGCCCTCAGCTCCCTGACCTGGGGGACCCACCGTTCCCTAACCAGAGGGGCCTGCTGTCTCTAGTTCTGGGTGTGTTGTGTGTGCATCAGCAATAATCACAAAGATCACTTCTATGTGTGTGTGTGCTAATGTGTGGTGGTGAACTAGAGAATAAAATTCGGGATATGAATATATCTGTCTGGTTCTTGTCGGACTGCCTGTAGTGGGGTCTCACTCAAGTAGAGTCAGCATTAAGTCACGAGCGGGGGAGGGCATCTACAGCCAACTGCTCGGACGGCTTCAACTAGCCATTTTTACAAAAAACTGAATGTAAGCTTGCAGATCAGGATGGTTTGTACGAGGCTATGCATTAACAGGAGTTTTACTGCAAGTTGTAACAGAAAATGTGGCATGAAATAGTATACTCTTTTCCAACAACACACTTGTCTTGAGTCCAAGGCACATTATTAGTAACTGTTTTCACCTCCCTGAACAAGACAGGTGTGTTACTGGACAAGGCTGACTTGCCCACCTTTCAGTTTCAATAAAGTGTGGTGTACAGCAGGTTAGCCACCAGGGGGAGACTCGCCGCCCTATATCACGAGGCGATGGCTCCTTCTGCTGGACATGCCAGATCTCGACGGGCTCTCCGGCCAGGACTAATTGGGGATGATTGCTCACGAGCTGGACAAGTCCCAAAAGCTGCCAGAAGGACAGCACATGGGGAAGGGACTAGGGGAAGAGAGATTCCTCCCTTATAGTCGTGCTCAGTCCCAGGGATAACGGAGGGAGCTCAGGTTTGTTCCCCACAGGATACAGCAAGACCCGTAGCCCAGAAGACAGTATCCCGGAGAGTGTCTCCCCCATTTTTTTTGTTTTTTTTGTTTGTTATTTAAATTAACATCCTGGAAACCGAGCTAATCCAACTCTGTCCCTGTCTGATCTGTGTAAACGTCTTGACAAAACCCCCTGGTCTGTCACAAAAGGTAGAGATGGTCGTAGATTGATGCAACTTCAGTGAATTCGTGCGAAGTGAGGATATTTATGCAAATACATTTTATTAATCAAAAGGTTTACAATACAGTCAAACGATGACCAGTAGCATTATCATTACCAAAGCAAAGAACTTTATTAAGACTCTCAAAATAGTTTCTCAGAGCAAATCAGAGGAAGTTGAAGCAGAACTCTTCATTAGCAGAGGTGAAGACCAAAGTTGAGTTCTCCTGGTTCTACACACTTGTGTTTGGAGTCTGTGCCTGAAAAGTATCTTGTTGACTCCTTGCATCGGAATTTATGGGTATTTAAAGTGTCTGTCTTATTGTCTGCTTTCCTGTGGAAAACGGACATCTTAGCAGAGTTTGCCACTGCTTTGACATGAGCTGATGTCATTGCTGAAAGAGAAAAAGAGAATGCTTAGTTGCCACATTTCTATGCCACATATTTCGATCTATCATTGGTCGTATTTCTAGTCTACTGAATTTAGTGTACACTGCATGTTTATTTTTCACCTAAGCCTGGTTAAATTTGACATTTTATTTGTCTTGCTGTAGGGGAGAGTGGGGTAAGTTAACAATCAGAATTACTCTAACAAGGGAAATATAGTAATCTTTCAACAACAACAAAAGTTGTGTACAAAACATTGACTGACCAGGTGAATCCAGGTGAAAGCTATGATCCAATAATGAGGTTAAATCCACTTCAATCAGTGTAGATGATGGGGAGGAGAAAGGTTAAATAAGGATTTTTAAGCCTTGAGACAATTAAGACATGGATGGTGTATGTATGCCATTCAGAGGGTGAATGGGCAAGACAGACTTAAGTGCCTTTGGACAGTAGTAGTAGGTGCTAGGCAAACGGTTTGAGTGTGTCAAAAATTGCAATGCTGCTGGGTTTTTCACGCTCAACAGTTTTCCGTGTGTAACTCAATATTAGGAAGGTGCTCTTAATGTTTTGTACAATCAGTATATTTGAGGACGGTGTGTATCCCTGGAAATAATCAGAATTCATGTTAACATTACAGTTTTGAAACCGAGCTTGTCCAACAGAGTGGCATCTTGGCACAACTTACCGCCGGGTATGGGGTATGCTGAATCGTGGGACACGGTAAACTAAGCTGCCTGCCTACAAATGTCTGTACTGATTTAAATATTACCACTACCTTTTTAAAACCATGTCTATCTTTATTTCCCAAACACAATTCAACACAATTGCTTTTTTGTCATTTTAAGCATATTTTAACACAGGCTTAACATCTAACAAACACTTTGTTTTTTTAAACACAACATACGCCATTGCCCTTTTGTTTCCTCATATCCCAGCAATAATGCCTTGCCAAAACAATAACAGACACAAACACATGCTGAGACACAGTATTAAATCACACTACAATGCATAAGTATGTCAAGGAACTTCTTGTAATTACTTTTTTGTGTCCTAACTATGACCAGTGTCTTACGCTCTGTCATGATTCCCTCAGCCCCAGCCATTTCCAGATGACAACTCTGAAGACACTCCTGCTGTTAGCTCAAATGACATGTAAATTGCTGCAGAAAGATTTTTTATCAAAGCTTAACATCAGGTGCATAAAGTGTCACTAGCTACAGTGACTGCAGTGAATACATTACAGGACTTTCATGAATGATCAAAGCACTGTTTTTGCATCTTTATGGAAGTGTAGGACAGTCCCTTCAGAAAGTATTCACACGGCTTGACTTTTTACACATTTGTATGTCTTACATGCATTAAGATGCATTGTATGCATTAACATGGATTAAATTGTCATTTTTTTGTGAATGATCTACATAAAACACTCTCATTTCAAAGAGGAAGATAAATTCTAACATTTGTAAAAAAAAAATATATATATATATATATATATATATATATATATATATGTATATACAGTATATGACAAATAAAACCATATCTTAATTTAGATAAGTATTCAACTTCCTGACTCAACACATGTTAGAATCCCCTTTGGCAGAAATTACAGCAGTGAGACTTTCTGGGTAAGTCTGTAATAGCTTTCCACACCTGAAATGTGCAACATTTGCCCTTTAGTCATTAAAAAATTATTCTAGCTCTGTTAAATTGGTTGTTGATCATTGCTTGACAACCATTTTCAGGTCTTGCCATAGATTTTCAAGCAGATTTAAGTCAAAACTCTAACTCGGCCACATTCAAACATTCACTGTCTTCTGGTTAAGCATCTCCAGTGTAGATTTGGGCTTGTGTTTTTAGGTTATTGTCCTACTTAAAGGTGAATTAATCTCCAAGTATCTGGTGGAAAGCAGACTGAACAAGGTTTTCCTCTAGGATTTTCCCTGTCCTTAGTTCTATTCAATTTTTTTTTTCCTAAAAAAAATCCCCAGTCCTTAAGGATTAAAAGCATACCCATAACATATTGCAGCCACCACTATGCTTGAACATATGGAGAACGACACTGTGTTGTATTGGATTTGCCCCAAACATAACGCTTTGTATTCAGGACAAAAAGTTAGTTGTTTTGACACATTTTTTTGCAGTATTACTTTAGTGCCTAGTTGCAAACAGGATGCATGTTTTAGATTTTTTTTACAATTCTGTACAGGCTTCCTTCTTTGCACTGTCAATTAGGTTATTATTGCGGTGTAACTACAATGTTGTTGATCCATCCTCAGGTTCTCCTAGCACAGCCATTAAACTCTTAACTGTTTTAAAGTCAACATTGGCCTCATGGTGAAATCTCTGAGCGGTTTCCCTCTTCTCTGGCAACTGAGTTAGGAAGAACGCCTGTTTCTTTGTAATGACTGAGTGTATTGATATACCATCCAACGTGTAGTTAATAACTTCACCATGCTCAAAGGGATATTCAATGTCTGATTTTTATTTTATTTTACTCAATGTCTGCATTGAAAAACCTCCCTGGTCTTTGTGTTTGAATCTGTGTTTGTAATTCACTGCTCGACTGAAGGACCTTACAATTAAATCAAATTAAATGTTATTGTCACATACACATGGTTAGCAGATGTAGCATAATGCAATTATCTGTATGTGTGGGGTACTGAGATGAGATTCATTCAAAAATCACGTTAAAATGTCAAGGTGTGTATAAAGGGGAAGTCAGGTACAGGAGAGCAGAGTATGATAAATAAGGCGCACTTTATTATAGTTCCAAACCGGGAGCACGAAACAAACACGCTCAGAAAAACAGAACAATAAAGTAAAGCGCGAAAGAACATCGCTTGACATGAAAACAATTACACACAAAACATGGGAAACAGAGGGTTAAATACAATTAGATTGATTGGGGAAATGAAAACCAGGTGTGTATGAAAACAAGACATGACAAATGGATATATGACAAATGGAGCGGCGATGGCTAGAAAGCCGGTGACGTCGATCGCCGACCGAACAAGGAGAGGAGCCGACTTTGGTGGAAGTTGTGACATAAACACTATTATTGCACACAGAGTCCATGCAATGGATGAGTCCATGCAATTAAGTGACTTGTTAAGCAAATGTTTACTCTTGAATTTATTTAGGTTTGCCAAAACAAAGGGCTTGAATACGTATTGATATTTCATCTATTCATTAAAAAAAAAAATCAAACATTTCGAAAAACATAATTCCAATTTGACATTTTGGGGTATAGTGTGTACAAATGTGGAAAAAGTCCAGAGGTGTGAATACTTTCTGAAGGCTTTGAAAAATGCACAATGCTATTTCAAGCAGCCAAATTACTAACGTAAACTCACCCCATTCAGTACAAATGTGCGCAAACGCAATATTCATACGAGGCTACAAAGAAAACTAATGGGACTGTAGCGACTGTGTTGACGTCAAAATCGGGGGTGTGAACTAGGTTTCTATTCAAGCATTGATCGACATGATCTATAGTATTGGAGAAAAGTTGAAAAAACTGCACCTCCGTTACATCTTGCCGTGTCATGTCGTAACGTACAGCACGCATAAAGCAACTATTTCTGTCTTACAATCTCTCTCCACCAGGTGTAGCACTTATATCATCCTTTAAAAACAAGAAATGGACGGGGTAAGGGGGGACACCTAGTCATTTTTTGCGTCATCATTGCATGCGATCATCATTCTGAAAGCAGCTGTTTACTTCTAAGATCACTTTAGCACCGCCCTAAAAACCCGATTGAAATTCAACACAAACCTTCAAATGATAAACTCTTTATAGTGTTTTATTTACATTTTAGAGGCGATAAGGTGATAAGTTGGACAGATCGAGTGAAAAAAAAAAAAGAAAATACCCGCCATTTTTAAAAAGACCCGACGGGGCTCAAAGGGGAGAAATTGTGCTTTACAATGGTATTGACATAACAGTTGATCTGGAAGTATTACGTTTTGGGGGCGCTAAAAATATGGGCAATTGTACGGACCAAGGCGATGTACGAGTTTACGTGTACTATGTGTCAGTCTTTCTTCGATAGGAATGCATCGACCTTGTTTTTTTTTTACACGTTTTCGTTATTTCGACCAGTAAAAGTTTCCAAATAATTTTGTTTCCACTATTCAGATTTTTGTTGCTAGATGACAGATTCTATATAGCAAATGAACCACAAAGTATTATATTTATTAAACTACTTTATCATATAAATCTCATATTTAGCTTGGAAGTGCCTTTTAGAAATGTGATTGAATTTGTAAACAAGCCTCGGCGTCGTATTGCGTCATTTTGGTTTGACCAATACATATGCGTTTTGCCTGTGCTTGTGGGCAGGTCTACAAATTAGACGTCAAGAAAAGTATAAATACAAATACCATTTCTTGTTCAAAATTCTACGTTACTGTAAAAGGAACGGTGTTTCTGGAATCTAATAACATTGTAGTAGTTGTTTTGTTCTCAGTTAAGCAAGCTAAATGCACTAGGTAAGTGTTTTGTGGTTGTTCATATTGAAATATAGTTTGCCCAAACTATTATTTGCATCCGATGTTGGTAGCTAATTAACGTAGCGCGTTAGCTAAAAACAGGTGGTTTGCGTGGGCACTAACGTTGGCTTGTCAACCAGGCTTATTTAGCTATCCGAGTTAACTAGGTACTGAATTAAACTTAAATAAACCAGGCCTTGCAGGCAACTTTGAAATACTGCATGGCTAGCTAAGGTGGCTAACGTTACATTGAAGATAACGTTGCTCAAGGTCCTAAATGATATCTTAACCGCCATCGATAAGAAACATTACTGTGCAGCCGTATTCATTGATCTGGCCAAGGCTTTCGACTCTGTCAATCACCACATCCTCATCGGCAGACTCGACAGCCTTGGTTTCTCAAATGATTGCCTCGCCTGGTTCACCAACTACTTCTCTGATAGAGTTCAGTGTGTCAAATCGGAGGGTCTGCTGTCCGGACCCCTGGCAGTTTCTATGGGGGTGCCACAGGGTTCAATTCTTGGACCGACTCTCTTCTCTGTATACATCAATGAGGTTGCTCTTGCTGCTGGTGAGTCTCTGATCCACCTCTACGCAGACGACACCATTCTGTATACTTCTGGCCCTTCTTTGGACACTGTGTTAACAACCCTCCAGGCAAGCTTCAATGCCATACAACTCTCCTTCCGTGGCCTCCAATTGCTCTTAAATACAAGTAAAACTAAATGCATGCTCTTCAACCGATCGCTACCTGTACCTACCCGCCTGTCCAACATTACTACTCTGGACGGCTCTGACTTAGAATACGTGGACAACTACAAATACTTAGGTGTCTGGTTAGATTGTGAACTCTCCTTCCAGACCCATGTCAAACATCTCCAATCCAAAGTTAAATCTAGAATTGGCTTCCTATTTCGCAACAAAGCATCCTTCACTCATGCTGCCAAACATACCCTTGTAAAACTGACCATCCTACCAATCCTCGACTTTGGCGATGTCATTTACAAAATAGCCTCCAATACCCTACTCAACGAATTGGATGCAGTCTATCACAGTGCAATCCGTTTTGTCACCAAAGCCCCATATACTACCCACCATTGTGACCTGTACGCTCTCGTTGGCTGGCCCTCGCTTCATACTCGTCGCCAAACCCACTGGCTCCATGTCATCTACAAGACCCTGCTAGGTAAAGTCCCCCCTTATCTCAGCTCGCTGGTCACCATTGCATCTCCCACCTGCAGCACACGCTCCAGCAGGTATATCTCTCTAGTCACCCCCAAAACCAATTCTTTCTTTGGCCGCCTCTCCTTCCAGTTCTCTGCTGCCAATGACTGGAACGAACTACAAAAATCTCTGAAACTGGAAACACTTATCTCCCTCACTAGCTTTAAGCACCAACTGTCAGAGCAGCTCACAGATTACTGCACCTGTACATATTCCACCTATAATTTAGCCCAAACAACTACCTCTTTCCCTACTGTATTTAATTTAATTATTTATTTTGCTCCTTTGCACCCCATTATTTTTATTTCTACTTTGCACATTCTCCCATTGCAAATCTCCCATTGCAAATCTACCATTCCAGTGTTTTACTTGCTATATTGTATTTACTTTGCCACCATGGCCTTTTTGCCTTTACCTCCCTTATCTCACCTCATTTGCTCACATCGTATATAGACTTGTTTCTACTGTATTATTGACTGTATGTTTGTTTTACTCCATGTGTAACTCTGTGTCGTTGTATGTGTCGAACTGCTTTGCTTTATCTTGGCCAGGTCGCAATTGTAAATGAGAACTTGTTCTCAACTTGCCTACCTGGTTAAATAAAGGTGAAATAAAAAATAAATAAATTCAAGCCACCATAACAAAGTTGCAGTCTCTAACGGCGTTAGTGTAGACATTTTAACTATTGTTAACGTTTGCTAGGTTTGGCAATTCTCAATTTTAGTGTTTAGCTTGATATTTATTTGGATGTCAATATTAACAGTACCTAGCTGGTTTTAGAACCAAGCTACCTAACGTTAAATTGTCTGCTAGTGCGTGATAGAATATTGCTACTTTCAGTTGAACCGCCATACCGGTTTAGAAAGATGTCGTTCTGCGTCCAATGTGTTTAAACATCCTGTGTTGCTAGCTAGCCGACTGGGTGGGTGGGTTCTCGGCTAACTTCTTGGCGCCTTTAGCCTTATGAAGCTAGTAGTAGCTTTCTGGCTTTTTTTTTTAATGGTGTAACGTTAGTTGCTTGCCTGGTGACATAGGATCACTATTTAGTTGGCTGTCTAATGCAACCACTACGATTGGTTTCAAAACTCGAGATATTAAATGTGCTGGCCATCAACAAACCTTGTTTGTTGAGTAGTGACGCCACGTGGTTTCTTGTGCATTTTAGAATTTCACTTATTTTCCGATAAGTCTACAAGTGAGTTATGGCACGTACCAAGCAGACCGCCCGTAAATCCACTGGTGGAAAAGCACCCAGGAAACAACTGGCCACCAAGGCTGCAAGGAAAAGTGCGCCATCTACTGGCGGTGTGAAGAAACCTCACCGATACAGGTAACTCTTCTCACCTGAACCGTTCTCAATTTGCTGCAACAGGACACTTCTTGGCATGTGTACTGACTGTGTGTGTAGGCCGGGTACAGTGGCTCTGAGAGAAATTCGTCGGTACCAGAAATCCACTGAGCTGCTGATCAGGAAACTGCCTTTTCAGCGGCTGGTCCGTGAGATTGCCCAGGACTTCAAGACAGACCTCCGCTTTCAGAGTGCTGCCATTGGTGCTCTGCAGGCAAGTTAACCATAAGATTTGGGTTGATTATGGATAGGTGTAGTCTAGGGTTTCTGTTTTTGCCCAAAAAGCCCGTTGCAGCTGAAAACAGAAAGAAAAAAAAAATAGCTAAATAGTGCTTTTATGCATTACTGGCAATTCCAGTCGATTTAAATACATTTGACATATGCTTATTGGTCTATAGTTACTATAGGTTAATTTGCATAATTCTTTGGGATTAAATTGGCCTGTATTTCCTTTAGTTATTGACCTAAAGAACAGTATACAGAGCCTATTTTTGCGCTGATTTCTTGCATGTCCTAAGCTGGTTGCTGGAGTTAAATATAATTAAAAAACTAGTCATTGCACAACATTTCTAAGTGCTATTGTGCGTTGAACAGTGTTGGTGCGCAACTAAAGAATATATTTCTCAACTGGCAACTGAAGCGTGCCTCCCATTCAAGTAAATGCTATCAGCCCATCACCCACCACCATTTCTCAAGACACTTACAGTGCCTTGCGAAAGTATTCGGCCCCCTTGAACTTTGCGACCTTTTGCCACATTTCAGGCTTCAAACATAAAGATATAAAACTGTATTTTTTTGTGAAGAATCAACAAGTGGGACACAATCATGAAGTGGAACGACATTTATTGGATATTTCAAACTTTTTTAACAAATCAAAAACTGAAAAATTGGGCGTGCAAAATTATTCAGCCCCTTTACTTTCAGTGCAGCAAACTCTCTCCAGAAGTTCAGTGAGGATCTCTGAATGATCCAATGTTGACTTAAATGACTAATGATGATAAATACAATCCACCTGTGTGTAATCAAGTCTCCGTATAAATGCACCTGCACTGTGATAGTCTCAGAGGTCCTTTAAAAGCGCAGAGAGCATCATGAAGAACAAGGAACACACCAGGCAGGTCCGAGATACTGTTGTGAAGAAGTTTAAAGCCGGATTTGGATACAAAAAGATTTCCCAAGCTTTAAACATCCCAAGGAGCACTGTGCAAGCGATAATATTGAAATGGAAGGAGTATCAGACCACTGCAAATCTACCAAGACCTGGCCGTCCCTCTAAACTTTCAGCTCATACAAGGAGAAGACTGATCAGAGATGCAGCCAAGAGGCCCATGATCACTCTGGATGAACTGCAGAGATCTACAGCTGAGGTGGGAGACTCTGTCCATAGGACAACAATCAGTCGTATATTGCACAAATCTGGCCTTTATAGAAGAGTGGCAAGAAAGCCATTTCTTAAACATGTCCATAAAGTGTTTAAAGTTTGCCACAAGCCACCTGGGAGACACGCCAAACATGTGGAGGAAGGTGCTCTGGTCAGATGAAACCAAAATTGAACTTTTTGGCAACAATGCAAAACGTTATGTTTGGCGTAAAAGCAACACAGCTGAACACACCATCCCCACTGTCAAACATGGTGGTGGCAGCATCATGGTTTGGGCCTGCTTTTCTTCAGCAGGGACAGGGAAGATGGTTACAATTGATCGGAAGATGGATGGAGCCAAATATAGGACCATTCTGGAAGAAAACCTGATGGAGTCTGCAAAAGACCTGAGACTGGGACGGAGATTTGTCTTCCAACAAGACAATGATCCAAAACATAAAGCAAAATCTACAATGGAATGGTTCAAAAATAAACACATCCAGGTCTTAGAATGGCCAAGTCAAAGTCCAGACCTGAATCCAATCGAGAATCTGTGGAAAGAACTGAAAACTGCTGTTCACAAATGCTCTCCATCCAACCTCACTGAGCTCGAGCTGTTTTGCAAGGAGGAATGGGAAAAAATGTCAGTCTCTCGATGTGCAAAACTGATAGAGACATACCCCAAGCGACTTACAGCTGTAATCGCAGCAAAAGGTGGAGCTACAAAGTATTAACTTAAGGGGGCCGAATACTTTCGCAAGGCACTGTATCTTGCTTCAAAGTAGCCTAAGGTAAGATGACCATGGCAAAATGGATGCAATAATTTTATCAGTTTCAAGGTTGGGGAAAGCTAGCAATTTATCTTAACATTTCCTACTTTAAGTGCAGTTAGGATTTTCATATGTGTATTTTTCATTTTCTTTCTCAGTCATGTTAATCATAAACCTGAGTTCAAATGACAGTCAGTTTGCTTAACATTCGGATATCACCAACCTCTGCCGTATGGACACAGATACTAGAGGTCGACTGATTATTAGACCAAAAAAGCCGATGCAGACATTCGTTTGTAATAATGATCATTACAACAGTACTGAATTAACACTATTTTTAACTTAATATAATACATCAATGAAATCAATTTAGTCTCCAATAAATAAACGTGTTCAATTTGGTTTAAATAATGCAAAAAGTGTTGAAGAAAGTAAGTGCAATATGTGCCATGTAAAACAAAAAAAGGCTAACGTTTAAATTCCTTGCTCAGAACATGGAAGCTGATGGTTCCTTTTAAACATGAGTCTTCAATATTCCCGGGTAAGAAGTTTTAGGTTGGCCTCCTGGGTGGCGCAGTGGTTAAGGGCGCTGTACTGCAGCGCCAGCTGTGCCATCAGAGTCCCTGGGTTCGCGCCCAGGCTCTGTCGTAACCGGCCGCGACCGGGAGGTCCGTGGGGCGACGCACAATTGGCCTAGCGTCGTCCGGGTTAGGGAGGGCTTGGTCGGTAGGGATCTCCTTGTCTCATCGCGCACCAGCGACTTCTGTGGCGGGCTGGGCGCAGTGCGCGGTGTAGCCTCTGACACATTGGTGCGGCTGGCTTCCGGGTTGGATGCGCGCTGTGTTAAGAAGCAGTGCGGCTGGTTGGGTTGTGTATCGGAGGACGCATGACATTCAACCTTCGTCTCTCCCGAGCCCGTACGGGAGTTGTAGCGATGAGACAAGATAGTAGCTACTACAACAATTGGATACCACGAAATTGGGGAGAAAAAGGGGGTAAAAATTAAAAAAAAAAAAGTTTTAGGTTGTAGTTATTATAGGATTATTTCTCTCTATACCATTTGTATTTCATATACCTTTTGACTATTGGCTGTTCTTATAGGCACTATAGTATTGCCAGCCTAATCTCGGGAGTTGATAGGCTTGAAGTCATGAACAGCGCTGTGCTTCAAGCATTGCTTAGAGCTGGTAAACGCAGGAAAGTGCTGTTTAAATTCTTACGATTCCGGCTGCTACCTACTACCGCTCAGTCAGACTGCTCTATCAGATCATAGTCTTAATTATAATATAATAAACACAGAAATACGAGCCTTAAGTCATTAATATGGTCAAATCCGGAAACTATCATTTCAAAAACAAAAAGTTTATTCTTTCAGTGAAATACGGAACCGTTCTGTATTTTATCGAACGGGTGGCATCCCTAAGTCTAAATATTGCTGTTACATCGCACAACCTTCAATGTTATGTCATAATTATGTAAAATTGTGGCAAATTTAATTACTCCGTTTGTTAGGAAGAAATGGTTTTCACACAGTTCGCAACGAGCCAGGCAGCCCAAACTGCTGCATATACCCTGACTCTGCTTGCACAGAACGCAAGAGAAGTGACAAGTTAATATTGCCTGCTAACATGAATTTCTTAACTAAATATGCAGGTTTAAAACTATGTACTTGTGTATTGATTATAAGACGGGCATTGATGTTTATGGTTAGGTACGTTTGTGCAACTGCAACGCTTTTTTCATGACTGCGCTTGTTAAATCATCACCCTTTTGGCGAAGTTCGCTGTGATTCGATGATAAATTAACAGGCATTGCATTGATTATTTGCAACGCAGGACAATCTAGTTCAACTGGTAATCTCATCAAATCATTGATCTATTGGCGGCTAAATAAATGAGTGCACGGAACTCGTAGCCTCTAACTTCAGCTTTCATGCTGAGGACTGATTATTGATGGCGGTTGTTGGGAATATTTTCCTGTGAGGAACAAGTTTTAATAAAATATAATTCTCAGTGGATGTTCCTCTTTCCTACATTTCCACACAGCAGGCTAGGCACTTCTATGCTTGCTCAGGCACGCACGCTCCCTCAACATTTATCAGGACTGAGAAACCAGATGTGCTCATTGCTCACATGGAGCACTCCAAACAAAAGACAATGAGAAATGGACAAATCTCATAAATGGTTATGAAATAAACCAAAACTCACAAGTGTAGAAGGTTGTAAACTCTGCGAACAGTCTCTACTCAATGAGAACAGTAAAATGACTAATGCCTACATTAACAGAAATTGTACCAAATGGCAGCTTAACGGTACATTTACTAAAATCAAAGGGCAAACAATTTACACTGAGTTGGTGGGAGGCAGCTGAGCAATTCTGTAGAAACTCAACCATCTTCGCCACACACCCCTCCCCTTGTCCCAACATTTTAAAATTCTACTCCAGACAGCTTCACACATTTAAGATTTTCACAACAGCCATAACTCAATCAGATAGATCTTATTGCCCTGCGTTTACCAAATTGCAGATGTTCCAAATAGGCATCGGCCTATGTGCTTGTTATTTTGAAACGATCCACAGCAACAACAACAACATTTAAGATGCCAATGATCCTCAGTTCCTCTGTGGCCAAGTCATGCTTCCTGGTGACGTGTCGAATGGTCTTATTCCTCTAAGTACTTTTGACATTTATTACCATTCCCTATTGGGCCCACCCCTATGCCATTAATCCCGTTCTATTGGTTTTCATATTTACTTTCATTGTCCAGAAGCAAAAGGTAGAATCCTAGTCATATTAGCAACCCATCCAAGTTGAATCTTTAGATTCTCTTGCTTTCTAACTTGACAATGCAGTTTTATTGGTTGCTGTGATAAATTAGTTGGTTTACTGTTAAGATGCATTGCTATATTCTGAGCACTGTGGGTGGATGCCCTAATGGGTTATGCATACGTGTCCGGTAAATTTCTCTTTCCTGAACACGTTGTCGGGAAACTTAGTCGTCGTCCCCCCCCCCCCCCCCCCCCCCCCAACCCAGGCAGTGGTGTGCCAGAGTAGCCTTATGCAACAGGTAAATGATGACTTGGTTAGCTGCTGCTGCACTTAAGTTAATATGTACTGATGCCAATAGATTCTGATTGGGCTTTTCTCTCCCCATACAGGAAGCCAGTGAGGCATACCTTGTTGGCCTGTTTGAGGACACCAACCTATGTGCCATCCATGCCAAGAGAGTCACCATCATGCCCAAAGACATCCAGCTGGCCAGGCGAATCCGAGGCGAGCGTGCATAATATGAACACTTTGAACTCTTGAAGGGAAGGTGGGTGGGATTGGCTGGGATGTTCAACCATAAATTACTATGCTGGACAAAAATGTATAAATGCAACAATTTCATTGCTTTTACTGAGTTCATAAGGCAATCAGTCAATTTAAATAAATTCATTAGGCCCTAATCTATAGATTTCACATGACTGGGTACAGGTATGCATCTGTTGGTCACAAATACCTTAGAATGGGACTCAGGATCTCATCAGTTGAGCATTCAAATTGCCATCAATAAAATGCAATTGTTTCTATTGTCTGTATCTTATGCCTGCCCATACATAACCCCACCATGGTGCACTGTTCACAACATGGACATCAGCAATGGTTGAGGCCGGTTGGATGTGCTGCCAAATTCTCTTAAATAATGTTGGATGAGGCTTATTGTAGAGAAATCAACATTCAATTCTCTGGCAATAGCTCTGGTCGACATTCCTGCAGTCAGAATGCCATTTTCATGCTCGCCCAACTTGCAACATCTGGCATTGACAACTGCGTATTTTAGATTGGCTTTTGTCCCCAGCACAAAGTGCCCCTGTGTAATGATCATGCTGTTTAATCAGCTTCTTGAGATGCCACACCTGTCAGGTGCATGGATTACCTTGGAAGATGAGAAATGCTCACTAATCGGGATGTAAAACAATTTGTGCACAGAGTTTGAGATTTGTGTAAAATATCTGGGTTATTTTATTTCAGCTCAAACTTGGGACCAAATTGTTATTTTTGTTCAGTGCATGTAGTTTTTGTATGGTTTCATTAGTAGAATAAAAGCTTGGTTCATAGTACATGAGTAGCAAGTTTCATGCAAAATCATTTCTAATCTTTTTCTCTCAGGGTTTGAAACTTTTTTTTTTTTAATTGTTAGTTTATACTTTTAGGTCATAATGTAGTATGCATATCACATTATGGCCATTTGTTGTAAATACACTTTCCACTACCTTATTTGGACTACCTTGTTTTTGGTTTATAACCCTCATTTATGCTAATTCTGGGCTGAGCTATACCTTAGCAATGGCTGAGGCAAAATTGACGATGCCCAGGATTGGCATTTGTTGATTAGTGAGACAATATGTTAAGTACAAGGCTCTGCATTAACATTTTTAAAACCAAGAGTCTACAAGGCATTGCTTCAAATACACATCCAAAGACTAAATCTTCTGCAAAATTACATCTATAATTCATATTGTACACATTGGTTTCCATCCTCTAGGTACATTGACTTTAATACGAAACCTAGTAGGCTCACGGTTCTCACCCCTTCCCAGACTTGCACAGTAATTATGATGGGTTGGAGGATGTCCTCCAACCTAACAGAGCAGATTGTCCACCCAATCAAAGGATCAGAGAATGAATCTAGTACTGAAAGCTTAAGCTACAGCTAGCTAGCACTGCAGTACATAAAATGTGAGTAGTTGACTCGGCGGGACAACAGTTGGAACAGTTTCGAAAATGTATTTCTTCAAAAATGAAGGATGAGAGACCGTTAGCTAGCTAAATTTCTTGGTAGAGTGCCTCCGGAAAGTATTCGGACGTTTTGACTTTTTCCACATTTTGTTACTTTACAGCCTTATTTGAATATGGATTAAATGCATTTTTTCCCTGCACATAATGACAAACCGCAATGTTTTAAATTTTACAAAGCCATGAAGACGAAGGAATTGTCTGTAGAGCTCTGAGACAGGACTGTCGAGGCACAGATTTGGGGAAGAGTACCAAAAAATTTCTAACATTGAAGGTCCCGAAGAACACTGGCCTCCATTCTGAAATGGAAGAAGTTTGGAACAACCAAGACTCTTCCTAAAGCTGTCCGTCTGGCCAAACTAAGCAATCGGGGGAGAATGGCCTTGGTCAGGGAGGTGACCAAGAACCCGATGGTCACTCTGACAGAGCTCGAGTTCCTCTGTGGAGATGGGAGAACCTTCCAGGACAGCCATCTCTGCAGCACTCCACCATTCAGGTCTTTATGGTAGAGCGGCCAGACGGTAGCCGCCACTCAGAAAAAGGCACATGACAGCCTGCTTAGTTTGCCAAAAGGCACCTAAAGACTCAGACCATGAGAAACAAGAATCTGGTTTGATGAAACCAAGATTGAACTCTTTGGCCTGAATGCCAAGCGTCACATCCGGAGGAAAACTGGCACCATCACTATAGTGACGCTCGATGGTGGCAGCATCATGCTGTGGGGATGCTTTTCAGTGGCAGGGACTGGGAAACTAGTCAGGATCGAGGCAAAGATGAACGGTGCAAACCTGCTTCAGAGTGCTCAGGACATCTGACTGGAGTGAAGGTTTACCTTCCCACAGGACAAGGACCCTAAGCAAACAGCCAAGTCAACGCAGGCGTGGCTTCGGGACAAGTCTCGATGTCCTTGAGTCGCCCGGACTTGAACCCGATCGAACTCCGGAGAGACCTGAAAATATCTGTGCAGCAACACTCCCCATCCAACCTGAGAGCTTGAGAGGATCTGCAAAGAAGAATGGGAGGAACTCTGTGCCAAGCTGTAATCGCTGCCAAAGTGCTTCAACAAAGTACTGCATAAAGGGTCTGAATACTTATGTAAATGTGATATCAGTTTTCTATTTAATACATTCGCAAAAATATCTAAACCTGTTTCTGCTTTGCCATTATGGGGTATTGTGTGTCTATTGAGATTTAATTTTAAAAAATACATATTAGAATAAGGCTAACGTTAAATTTAGAAAAAGTCAAGGTGTCTGAATAGTTTATGAATGCACTGTATATAAATATTTGCGCATAAGTGTTTCCACCGACACTCATTCATTTTACCGACACAAGATCCCACCTTGTCTAGCATATTGTTTTTTTTCAACATTTCGAAGGTTGAACGAAAAATGTTTCCATCAGTCCTGTCATGACATTTTTATCTGACATGTACTTTAGGGACATATCAACATTTACTGGGTGGGAGGGGCTGGTCCAACTCAAGGTGGCATAAAAAATGCACTGCCCTTCCAAAGTACAACATTTTGACATGACACTCCCCTTATACTGTAAAAGAATTTGAACAAATTGCAATTTTTTTCATAACCATCGTTGTAGGCCAATTTTGAACGAAGAGCCATTTGGGAGCCAAATATCCAGTCTATTCCAGTGTTTCTCAATTCTGCTCCTGGGGATCCAAAGTGCACATTTTTTTTTTTTTGCCCAAGCAATAACACATTCCACTCAACTAATCAACTCCTATTTTACATACTTTGGGAAAGGTGTGGAGAATCTGGACCAGTGGAGTCTGAGGGGAGGACTGCTCATAAACGGCTGGAACGGAGCGAATGGAATCAAACACATGGAAACCATGTATTTGATACCATTCCATTTATTCTGCTCCAGCCATTACA
Source organism: Oncorhynchus mykiss (assembly GCF_013265735.2). NCBI lineage: Eukaryota > Metazoa > Chordata > Actinopteri > Salmoniformes > Salmonidae > Oncorhynchus > Oncorhynchus mykiss. The sequence continues at coordinate 6,333,108 of NC_048584.1, read as the reverse complement.
ACAAGCCTGTCTTCGTCAACTTAGGTGCGACCAGCCACCTGTGATCTGGACATATCCTACGATTGCAACTCTGTAGTTAAGTAGCCCTACTTATGGCATTACAAAATATGCATCTACATTTTACAATATCACTGATTCTTCCAGTGGAAGAACTCAAGAAGAGATGGGACTCTCTCAACTCAATATACAAATAATACATAATCTGAAGAAAAGACTAAGAGACAAAAATGGTTCCTAGACAAGCTGCAGTTTTTATACCCCCACACAAAACACAGCATCAAGGTACAGTAATTGGCTACAGTTTCCACATATATTAGCTAAAAATGCCAACATCGGTATCGGCCCGATGTCTAGTTTAACGGCGATGTGCAAAACCGTTGTGCATACCGTTGTGCATAAGGTAATGAGGATTGTAATGACGCCACGTAACATTTTGCGCTACACGTGTAACACAATATTCCTAACCTAGTCCACAATGTCTGCTGTGTGGATTGAGCAGTCAAGCAGTCATTTGAAAGAGTAAGAGATTTTCAGCGAGACAACTAAAAGGCGTAATCCATTAATGCCAAAATAATGGAATTCACTGCCCTTGACAATCAACCGTTCTCTGTCGTGGGTGATGTTGGCTTTCGCCGACTGACCGAGCACCAGTACCCCCTACAAAGTGCACTAGTTTTCAAATGTTGCCCTACCGGAGTTACACAATAATACAGTCACTGCTATTAGCTTCACCACTGACATTTGGACCTGTGAGCAGCTGAGTCTGACAGCACAGTGGGTCGTTGAGGATTTCGTACTGAGCAAAGTCGTATTGCATGCTCATGAATATGATGGTTGTCATACCGCTGCTGCCATTTCAATGGCATTTGAGAACATGTTTGAAGCTTGAACATACTAGCAAGCTCCATTCGAACAACTGACTTGAGAAATAAGCTCATCAGCTGTGCCTGCAGCAGACGTAATACCCTCTGTTATGGCATTGAAACGCCTGCTCAACAAAACTACTGGCACAGGCTGTGAACAAGCGATTCGGTGGCATTCTCTCTTTACTGTGTTGCCACCATGCTCGATGCTAGGTACAAGGACCGCTACTTCGATGCAGTCAAGAAACAGGGTTTACGTGAAATATTACATGCACAGCTGGACAAGATGGAAACGTACACAGTGACTGTGCGCACAGAGGAAGAGAGACCACAGACAGACGGAGCTGAAACTTCACTACTTGACATGTATGATGAAATCCTAGTTGAGGATGAAACGACTACAAATGAACAATGATCAGCACAGCAAGTACAGTGCCTTGCGAAAGTATTCGGCCCCCTTGAACTTTGCGACCTTTTGCCACATTTCAGGCTTCAAACATAAAGATATAAAACTGTATTTTTTTGTGAAGAATCAACAACAAGTGGGACACAATCATGAAGTGGAATGACATTTATTGGATATTTCAAACCTTTTTAACAAATCAAAAACTGAAAAATTGGGCGTGCAAAATGATTCAGCCCCCTTAAGTTAATACTTTGTAGCGCCACCTTTTGCTGCGATTACAGCTGTAAGTCGCTTGGGGTATGTCTCTATCAGTTTTGCACATCGAGAGACTGACATTTTTTCCCATTCCTCCTTGCAAAACAGCTCGAGCTCAGTGAGGTTGGATGGAGAGCATTTGTGAACAGCAGTTTTCAGTTCTTTCCACAGATTCTCGATTGGATTCAGGTCTGGACTTTGACTTGGCCATTCTAAGACCTGGATGTGTTTATTTTTGAACCATTCCATTGTAGATTTTGCTTTATGTTTTGGATCATTGTCTTGTTGGAAGACAAATCTCCGTCCCAGTCTCAGGTCTTTTGCAGACTCCATCAGGTTTTCTTCCAGAATGGTCCTATATTTGGCTCCATCCATCTTCCGATCAATTGTAACCATCTTCCCTGTCCCTGCTGAAGAAAAGCAGGCCCAAACCATGATGCTGCCACCACCATGTTTGACAGTGGGGATGGTGTGTTCAGCTGTGTTGCTTTTACGCCAAACATAACGTTTTGCATTGTTGCCAAAAAGTTCAATTTTGGTTTCATCTGACCAGAGCACCTTCTTCAACATGTTTGGTGTGTCTCCCAGGTGGCTTGTGGCAAACTTTAAACACTTTATGGACATGTTTAAGAAATGGCTTTCTTGCCACTCTTCTATAAAGGCCAGATTTGTGCAATATACGACTGATTGTTGTCCTATGGACAGAGTCTCCCACCTCAGCTGTAGATCTCTGCAGTTCATCCAGAGTGATCATGGGCCTCTTGGCTGCATCTCTGATCAGTCTTCTCCTTGTATGAGCTGAAAGTTTAGAGGGACGGCCAGGTCTTGGTAGATTTGCAGTGGTCTGATACTCCTTCCATTTCAATATTATCGCTTGCACAGTGCTCCTTGGGATGTTTAAAGCTTGGGAAATCTTTTTGTATCCAAATCCGGCTTTAAACTTCTTCACAACAGTATCTCGGACCTGCCTGGTGTGTTCCTTGTTCTTCATGATGCTCTCTGCGCTTTTAACGGACCTCTGAGACTATCACAGTGCAGGTGCATTTATACGGAGACTTGATTACACACAGGTGGATTGTATTTATCATCATTAGTCATTTAGGTCAACATTGGATCATTCAGAGATCCTCACTGAACTTCTGGAGAGAGTTTGCTGCACTGAAAGTAAAGGGGCTGAATAATTTTGCACGCCCAATTTTTCAGTTTTTGATTTGTTAAAAAAGTTTGAAATATCCAATAAATGTCGTTCCACTTCATGATTGTGTCCCACTTGTTGTTGATTCTTCACAAAAAAATACAGTTTTATATCTTTATGTTTGAAGCCTGAAATGTGGCAAAAGGTCGCAAAGTTCAAGGGGGCCGAATACTTTCGCAAGGCACTGTAAGTGAAAGATATGGTTTGATTATGTTTTACTGGTAATGGGGACATACGTAAATGCCAACATATTAACTTTTTGGTCAGTGTGTGTGTGTGTGTCTGCAATCTTTATTTAATTAGGCAAGTCAGTTAGAACAAATTCTTATTTACAATGACGGCCTACCCCGGTCAAACCTAGGCGACTGGGCCGATTGTGAGCCACCCTATGGGACTCCCAATCATGGCTGGATTTGATACAGCCTGGATTCGAACAAGGGACTGTAGTGATGCCTCTTGCACTGAGATGCAGTGCCTTAGACCGCTGTGTCCATGTGTGTGTGTTAACTATTTAACTGCACTAGAATTCTTAAAAAGTCGCTAAAATTTTAAAGATCGGTTATTGGTATCGTTTTTTGGGGCAAGGAACAATAACGATATCGGTATCGGCCACAAATGTAATATCGGTGCTTCACTAGTTGAGATGCTATCAGCAGTGGTGTAAACTAAAGTACCAGTACTTAAAGACACACTCCAGGATCTTAAGCACAACAAATGTGTAACATAGTACGAATTGGATTCTTAACATATCATAGGAATTGCACACGAAAAAATGGATGACGTAGTACACAATTTTATGACCTGGTACACCAAAAAATTTAAATGGTCCAATTCACACACTTATCAAGACAACATCCCTGGTGATACATATTGCCTCTGACCTGGCGGACTCACTAAACACAAATGCTTTGTTTGAAAATGATGCCTGAGTGTTGGAGTGTGTTCCTGACTATCCATAATCATTTTTAAAAATTATTATTTGTGCCGTCTAGTTTGCTTAATATAAGTAATGTGAAAGGATTTCTACTTTTACTGTTGATACTTAAGCATATTTAAAACGAAATACTTTCAGACTTTTACTCAATGAGTATTGTACTGGGTGACTTTCATTTTTACTTCAGTCATTTTCTATTAAGATATCTTTACTACTATTCAAGTATGAGAATTGGGTACTTTTTCCACCACTGGCTATTGGTGCACTATAATTACAAGTACCCCTCAAGATAAACTTCATTATAACTAGCCAAGTTCTATGTAACACCTAGTAATTACATTGTACTTCTGCAGATATTACATGTACTGGGGTGTACTCTTGTATTTATTCACCCACTTGGCATCGTGCTTCCACAAGCTTTTAAATTGAGGGACAGGTTCTCAGTATGGGTAATGTACTGTATAAGTACACAAGTTTAGTTACAAGTTATTATTCCTCAAGATACACTTAATTTTAACTAGCTAAATCCTGTGTAACAATTAGTAATTACATTGTACTTAGGCAATGTCACGACTTCTGCCGAAGTTGGTCCCTCTCCCTGTTCGGGCGGCGTTCGGCGGTCGACGTCGACGGCTTTCTAGTCACCACCGATCCATGTTCCATTTTCGTTTTGTCTTTATCATACACACCTGGTTTCCATTCCATTAATTATGTTCCTTATTTAACCCTCAGGCTTCCCTCTCTGTTTTGTGCGTTACTGTTGGTCATGTGGGTTTGTGTTTTTTGTGTTCTGGATTATTGTGTTTTCCTTGTTGGAATATTACTTATATTTTGAGTACATTTCAGACTTACTCATATCTGTGTCCTGCGCCTGACTTCGCATTTTTCCACTCACTAACACCCTCACAGGCAAACATTACATGGGCTTTGAAATAGTGTCCTATTCCTCATCTGGGATGACACTTGTATTTAAACCTGTTTTCGTTAGCTCAACCAAGTTAACCCAGATGGTATGTTTTTTTTGGGGTGGGTCAAGTGCTAGCAACAACGTTGACGAGATATATTTTGAACACATTCATGATTAATTAGAGCCTATTGAACATAAACTCTAATCTCTCAGACACCCAGCACACCCACAAGGGATCCCAACATCTGTCACAGTTGTTAATGACTCGGATGCATCTGAGAAGAAGCAAAAGACTAAGTAGGTGAATTTAGTGGAAACCTGCCTATTTGTAATAAGCATGGTAACAAGCATTCATTGTTATACTTCTGTAATTACAGACCACAATTACTACCAGGTAGTTATTACATTGTAACTATGAGCCGTTACAGTTAACTACAGTATTGTTCGTGTAATTACAATAAGGACCCTTTAAAAGGAAGTGGTGTTACCATGTTTTGCATTTACTTTACCGAACCTAAATATGCTGCACTTTCCGCGAATTCTAAAACATTGTCTTCTCTGATTTAAAAAAAAAAAAACTACAGTATGCCTGCTTACAGTTGTAGCCTGCACACTTCAATGCGAAATATCAACTGTCTGTTCACCTGTTAAGTTCTACTGTATGTTATAAACTGCGCTGCCTGTCAGATGCATAGAGCAAAAACTTGAAGTTATAATAGGTTATCTAATAGGCCCAATGAAATGAGATGTGCATGGTAATTCGTTTTTTGGCTACTTCGGAAATATTGTGCATGGGAGAAATCCTCACCAGCACTGTATAAGCAATTTGGAAGTACGCACTGAACATTGCTCTGGGAACCGAAAGGGGTATCTCAGTTTCAAGGTCTCAGCTTTGAGAGAAGAAGCCCCATCAATCACATGCAGGAACCAACTATTAATAATGAATAATGTAAATCATGCTTATATGACTTGTTTTGTATAGCAGTATATAAGGACAAAGGGAACGCCCTTTTCAGAGTTTTCATCAAGCTTGGATTGAATTTGTGAACCTCTCCGACCGTGATAATAAAGATTGATTCATTTACATTGAGTTTGACTCCTTAGTGGTGAATTTCCACGACATTTAACATTACAGTATTCAGACGTAGCCTACAAATGTCAATGGCAATGGTGAACCGTCTGTTCTATTGTTAAAATGCACGTTGAATGAGATCACATAAAGCAAAATACTTTAAATAGCTTATCTAGTGACCACTGTGAAGTGGGTCCAATTAGATGATAGATACAGTGGGGCAAAAAAGTATTTAGTCAGCCACCAATTGTGCAAGTTCTCCCACTTAAAAAGTTGAGAGAGGCCTGTAATTTTCATCATAGGTACACTTCAACTATGACAGACAAAATGAGAAAAAAAATCCAGAAAATCACATTGTAGGATTTTTAATGAATTTATTTGCAAATTATGGTGGAAAATAAGTATTTGGTCAATAACAAAAGTTTCTCAATACTTTGTTATATACCCTTTGTTGGCAATGACAGAGGTCAAATGTTTTCTGTAAGTCTTCACAAGGTTTTCACACACTGTTGCTGGTATTTTGGCCCATTCCTCCATGCAGATCTCCTCTAGAGCAGTGATGTTTTGGGGCTGTTGCTGGGCAACAGATTTTCTATGGGGTTGAGATCTGGAGACTGGCTAGGCCACTCCAGGACCTTGAAATGCTTCTTATGAAGCCACTCCTTTGTTGCCCGGGCGGTGTGTTTGGGATCATTGTCATGCTGAAAGACCCAGCCACGTTTCATCTTCAATGCCCTTGCTGATGGTAGGCTTTGTTACTTTGGTCCCAGCTCTCTGCAGGTCATTCACTAGGTCCCCCCGTGTGGTTCTGGGATTTTTGCTCACCGTTCTTGTGATCATTTTGACCCCACGGGGTGAGCTCTTGCGTGGAGCCCCAGATCGAGGGAGATTATCAGTGGTCTTGTATGTCTTCCATTTCCTAATAATTGCTCCCACAGTTGATTTCTTCTAACCAAGCTATTGCAGATTCAGTCTTCCCAGCCTGGTGCAGGTCTACAATTTTGTTTCTGGTGTCCTTTGACAGCTCTTTGGTCTTGGCCATAGTGGAGTTTGGAGTGTGACTGTTTGAGGTTGTGGACAGGTGTATTTTATACTGATAACAAGTTCAAACAGGTGCCATTAATATAGGTAACGAGTGGAGGACAGAGGAGCCTCTTAAAGAAGAAGTTACAGGTCTGTGAAGGCCAGAAATCTTGCTTGTTTGTAGGTGACCAAATACTTATTTTCCACCATAATTTGCAAATATACCCATTAAAAATCCCTACAATGTGATTTTCTGGATTTTTCAGCCTCTCTCATTTTTCAGCCTCTCTCATCTTTTTAAGAGGGAGAACTTGCACAATTGGTGGCTGACTAAATACTTTTTTGCCCCACTGTAGATCGGACGAATGGTAGCCTATCCTAACTTGTTGTATACCTACAGGCTATTTCGAGAGTATGAAACCATCACAGTCAGAAAAGGTGAGGAATTTATTCTGCAATGATCATGGAAATTAAATAATCTATGATGTAAATATTTAAAAAATGATTTTCGCTCTTCTCACAAATGATAGCATCCTGTTATTATATTTAGCTACTTGTTATTTTGTTTTGAATAAGTCATCATATATTCCCCATTTGCGCAAGGCAACTTTTGTCTTCTTGCAATGCAATACTTCAGCCAGTAGAACTTGTGCGTACGCGTGGTTTGAAGTTTGCAGTAGAATAAGCACATTCTCATGTCAAGTTCAGTTGTTTATAAATGCCAACTTCTGCCAAAAAAACTGATGCACGTGTCAGGGGTTCGCCTAGGGGTCATGATAGGGGGTGTACCAAATGTTTGATGTTTTATAATAATTGATTATGCTTATGTGGTATTAATAAAAGGGAGGGGGGGGGTTATAAGACCCCAGACTACAGATTAACAATATATATATATACATTATGAGGTTTATTGTTCCACAGTACTTTTCTAGTCTCTCTGCATCCTATAAAGAAACTATCTGTGAAATGTGTGACTGTGAAGACAGAACTCTGCAGGGGAGTGTACGAGATAAGAGATTAGAAATGAATTGGTTTTACCATCAGATTACTTTAGTAGTGGTAAGTGTTGGCAGAGTCATGATCAATAGGGAATTAGAATGTCTGAAATGCAGGCTTTCGGGACCTGGCCATGATTCTGCTGAGGAAGTTTAAGTGGGGGACAATGCTGGAGCACTATGCAACTTGTCAGTCAGAGGAGCTGCTGGCTGTGGAGAAAGCATACCTCAATATCCCTTCTGAAGAAGTGGAGTTCGGTAATTTACTGTAAGGTATGTTTTGGGCCAAATCCTAGGAAATCTCTTGCCCTCATCTGTAGGCACCTGTTGAGAGGTGATCGGTTAGCCATACAAGGGTTTAAGAAAACCGTGATACGCATGTAGAGCAAAGAGTAATATAGATATGGAAAGCTTTAACATATTTTACTTTAAGTGGAAATATTTAATGTTTGTGTATTTCTTCAGACTGTTTTGAACCAAAAAGTAATAATCCATTGTCTTTGCAGAGCCATTCGATGCTGACTGCATGAATCTCAACAGACCCCTTCGTTAATAAGACATGTTGCTTTGTATTGCATTGAAAATCATAATATGTTTAATTGTCTCACATTTGTTGTGAGAACTACACTACCGGTTAAAATATTTAGAATACCTATTCATTGAAGGGTTTTTCTTTATATTACTATTTTATACATTGTAGAATAATGGTGAAAACATCAAAACTATGAAATAACAAATATGGAAATATTTAGTAACCAAAAAAGTGTTAAATCAAAATAGATGTTATATTTGAGATTCTTCAAATAGCCACCCTTTGCCTTGATGACAGCTTTGCACACTCTTGGCATTCTCTCAACCAGCTTCACCTGGAATGCTTTTCCAACAGTCTTGAAGGAGTACCCACATATGCTGAGCACTTGTTGACAGCTTTTTTTCACTCTGCTGTCAAACTCATCGCAAACCATCTCAAATTGGTTGAGGTCAGGGGATTGGGAAAGCCAGGTCATCTGATGCAGCACTCCATCACTCTCCTTCTTGGTAAAATAGCCCTTACACAGCCTGGAGGTGTGTTGGGTCATTGTCCTGTTAAAAAACAAATTATAGTCCCACTAAGCCCAAACCAGATGAGATGGCGTATCGCTGCAGAATGGTTAAGCGTGCCTTGAATTCTAAATAAATCACATAGAGTGTCACCAGCAAAGCACCCTCACACAATAACACCTCCTCCTCTATGCTTTATGTTGAGAACCACACATGCGGAGATCATCCGTTCACCCACACCGTGTCTCACAAAGAACTCTGTGAAGCATTTATTTGGGCTGTAATTTCTGAGGCTCATAAATTTAACCTTTCTGGCGCAGGCTTTCCGCTAGCGACCCACCTCGACAACATCCAATGAAACTGCAGAGCGCGGAATTCAAATGAGAGAAATAGACATTTTTAACATTCATGAAAATGCAAGTGTCATACATCAAAATAAAGCTTAACTACTTGATAATCCAGCTGCTGTGTCAGATTTCAAAAAGGATTTATGGCGAAAGCACACCATGCGATTAGGACAGCACCCTGCATACAAAAGCACAAAAAACATTTTTCAACCAGGCAAGATATAATAAAAGCCTTACCTTTGAAGATCTTCTTCTGTTGGCACTCCAAAAGGTCCCAGCTACATCACAAATGGTCCTTTTGTTTGATAAAGTCCTTCTTTATAACCCCAAAAACTCAGTTTAGCTGGCACGCTTCATTCAATAATCCACCGGTTTCCCTCCTTCAAAATGAATAAAAAATGAATCCCAAACGTTACCAATAAACTTCTCCAAACAAGTCAAACAACGTTTATAATCAAACCTCAGGTACCCTAATATGTAAATGATAAAATTTAAGACAGAGACTCGTTTTTGTCTAAACAACAAAGAGCGCGCTCTCATCCATTATATTCATGAAATCACAAGTGCAATATAGGAAAACACAGTTTAGCCTTTTGTTAATCCACCTGTCTTGTCAGATTTTGAAATTATGCTTTACAGCGAAAGCAGCGATCTCACAATAAAACATTAAGTACACTTAGCATCAGGTAGCTCGGTCACGAAAATCAGAAAAGCAATCATATTAATAGTTTACCTTTGATCTTCGGATGTTTTCACTCACGAGACTCCCAGTTACACAACAAATGTTCCGTTTGTTCCATAAAGATGATTTTTATATCCAAAATACCTGTTTGTTTGTCGCGTTATGTTCAGCAATCCACAGGAAAGAGCGGTCACGACAACGCAGACGAAAATTCCAATTAGTTTCCATTATGTCCACAGAAACATGTCAAACGTTTTTATAATCAATCCTCAGGTTGTTTTTAAAATATATAATCGATAATATATCAACCGCAAATGTCTTTCACAGTAGGAGAGGGAAAAACAATGTCTATCCAAATTCTGTTGCGCAAGCAAAACTCATGTGACCACTTGACGCAATGTTATCGTTCTGGCTCATTTTTCAAAATAAAAGCCTGAAACTATGTCTGAAGACTGTTGACACCTTGATGAAGCAATAGGAAAAGGAATCTGGTTCATATCCCTTTAAATGGAGCAAAGGGAGGCTATGGAACATGGAGTTTTCAAAATAGAAGCCACTTCCTGCTTTGATTTTCCTCAGGGTTTCGCCTGCAATATCAGTTCTGTTATACTCTCAGACAATATTTTGACAGTTTTGGAAACTTTAGAGTGTTTTCTATCCAATACTAATAATAATATGCATATATTAGCAACTGAGACTGAGGAGCTGGCTGTTTACAATGGGCACCTTTTCATCCAAGCTACTCAATACTGCCCCTGCAGCCATATGAAGTTAATGAACTTATCCTCTGCAGCAGAGGTAACTCTGGGTCTTCCATTCCTGTGGTGGTCCTCATGAGAGCCAGTTTCATCATAGCTCTTTTGATGGCTTTTGCGAGTTCTTGAAATGTTCCGTATTGACTGACTTTCATGTCTTAATTAAAGTAATGGACTGTCATTTCTCTTTGCCTATTTTTTTAACCTTTATTTAACTAGGCAAGTCAGTTAAGAACAAATTCTTATTTTCAATGACGGCCTAGGAACAGTGGGCTAACTGCCTGTTCAGGGGCAGAACGACAGATTTGTACCTTGTCAGCTCGAGGGTTTGAACTTGCAACCTTCCGGTTACTAGTCCAACGCTCTAACCACTAGGCTACCTTGCTGTCCCTATTTGAGATGTTCTTGCCATAATATGGACTTGGTATTTTACCAAACAGGGCTATCTTCTGTAAACTATAGTATATTTAGTGTCCAATGTTTATTGAAAACATAAATACATTTTCACAATGAGCACCTGTCTCTCAAATACATTGTTACAGTTGTTGGTTAGCTAGGTAGTGAATTTTAGCAACATAGACTTGACATCAGTCTAAGCACCTAACAAGATAAAACTAGCTGAAACGAGCCACCTACAGTACGATTCCCCACATGGCAGCTTCTTGTCATTGTTAATAGCTGGCCATGAAGAATCACAAACAAAACAGACTTCTGCCCCATTGAAGCATGCACATTGTTTGTGATGTTGTCAGCTAACCTGTCTATAGGCTATTAGTAAATTGGGTGGCACAGCGGTGTAAGACACTGCATCTCAGTGCAAGAGGCGTCACTACAGTCCCTGGTTCGAATACAGGCTGTATCACATCCAGCCGTGATTAGGAGTCCCATAGGGTAGCACACAATTGGCCCTGCGTCTTCCGGGTTTTGCTGGGGTAGGTCGTAATTTGAAATAAGAATTTGTTATTTTTAACTGACTTGCCTAGTTAAAAAGGAGAAATAAAAAACACACTCACTTAATAGGGCTGACAGACCTCTGACCTCTGTTCTGACTTCCTGGTGAGGCCTGATCACCTTTACTAATTAAGAAGTTTATACTTGTGTGATTCGGACCATGAGAAGGACAGAAAGAGAGAGCTGTCTCTAGTCTATTTTTCCATTACCTGACAGGATACAATTATTTCCTTATGGGGTTATCAATAGATAATTCGATTTGATTTATTCTAATTTGTTTATTTTTGATTTAACAGGCAGTTTTTTTTTAGGATGCATGAATCACGATGTGAGTCATGTGTCCAAAACCTTTGACCCAAATTAAACAATTTAAAGGCAATGCTACCAAACACTAATTGAGTGTATGTAAACTTCTGACCCACTGGGAATGTGATGAAAGAAATAAAAGCTGAAATAAATAATTCTCTCTACTATTATTCTGACATTTCACATTCATAAAATAAAGTGGTGATCCTAACTGACCTAAGACTGGGAATTTTTACTCAAATTAAATGTCAGTAATTGTGAGAAACTGAGTTTAAATGTATTTGGCTAACAAGGAACCCAAACTGGCTGTGCGCGTGCGCCATCGTGCATACATTTATTTTGTCCCCCCACACCAAACGCGATCACGACAAGCAGGTTAAAATATCAAAACAAACTCTGAACCAATTACATTAATTTGGGGATAGGTCGAAAAGCATTAAATGTTTATGGCAATTTAGCAAGCTATCTTGCACTTGCTAGCTAATTTGTCCTATTTAGCTAGCTTGCTGTTGCTAGCTAATTTGTCCTAAGATATAAACATTGACTTGTTATTTTATCTGAAATGCACAAGGTCCTCTACTCCGACAATTAATCCACACATAAAACGGTCAACCGAATCGTTTCAAGTCATCTCTCCTCCTACTAGGCTTTTTCTTCTCTTAACTTTACATTGCGATTGGCAACTTTCATAAATTAGGTGCATTACCGCCACCGACCTCGTTCGTCTTTCAGTCACCCACGTGTGTATAACCAATGAGGAGATGGCACGTGGGTACCTGCTTCTATAAACCAATGAAGAGATGGGAGAGGCAGGACTTGCAGCGCGATCTGCGTCAGAAATAGAATTGACTTCTATTTTAGCCCTTGGCAACGCAGATGCTCGTTGGTGCGCGCAAGCAGCGTGGGTGCTTACGATTACAGCTGTAAGTCGCTTGGGGTATGTCTCTATCAGTTTTGCACATCGAGAGACTGAAATGTTTTCCCATTCCTCCTTGCAAAACAGCTCGAGCTCAGTGAGGTTGGATGGAAAGCATGTGAACAGCAGTTTTCAGTTCTTTCCACAGATTCTCGATTGGATTCAGGTCTGGACTTTGACTTGGCCATTCTAACACCTGGATATGTTTATTTTTGAACCATTCCATTGTAGATTTTGCTTTATGTTTTGGATCATTGTCTTGTTGGAAGACAAATCTCCGTCCCAGTCTCAGGTCTTTTGCAGACTCCATCAGGTTTTCTTCCAGAATGGTCCTGTATTTGGCTCCATCCATCTTCCCATCAATTTTAACCATCTTCCCTGTCCCTGCTGAAGAAAAGCAGGCCCAAACCATGATGCTGCCACCACCATGTTTGACAGTGGGGATGGTGTGTTCAGGGTGATGAGCTGTGTTGCTTTTACGCCAAACATAACGTTTTGCATTGTTGCCAAAAAGTTCAATTTTGGTTTCATCTGACCAGAGCACCTTCTTCCACATGTTTGGTGTGTCTCCCAGGTGGCTTGTGGCAAACTTTAACCAACACTTTTTATGGATATCTTTAAGAAATGGCTTTCTTCTTGCCACTCTTCCATAAAGGCCAGATTTGTGCAATATACGACTGATTGTTGTCCTATGGACAGAGTCTCCCACCTCAGCTGTAGATCTCTGCAGTTAATCCAGAGTGATCATGGGCCTCTTGGCTGCATCTCTGATCAGTCTTCTCCTTGTATGAGCTGAAAGTTTAGAGGGACGGCCAGGTCTTGGTAGATTTGCAGTGGTCTGATATTCCTTCCATTTCAATATTAGCGCTTGCACAGTGCTCCTTGGGATGTTTAAAGCTTGGGAAATCTTTTTGTATCCAATTCCGGCTTTAAACTTCTTCACAACAGTATCTCGGACCTGCCTGGTGTGTTCCTTGTTCTTCATGATGCTCTCTGCGCTTTTAAAGGACCTCTGAGACAATCACAGTGCAGGTGCATTTATACGGAGACTTGATTACACACAGGTGGATTGTATTTATCATCATTAGTCATTTAAGTCAACATTGGATCATTCAGAGATCCTCACTGAACTTCTGGAGAGAGTTTGCTGCACTGAAAGTAAAGGGGCTGAATAATTTTGCACGCCCAATTTTTCAGTTTTTGATTTGTTAAAAAAGTTAGAAATATCCAATAAATGTCGTTCCACTTCATGATTGTGTCCCACTTGTTGTTGATTCTTCACAAAAAAAATACAGTTTTATATCTTTATGTTTAAAGCCTGAAATGTGGCAAAAGGTCGCAAAGTTCAAGGGGGCCGAATACTTTCGCAAGGCACTGTATCAATAATTATAATTTGGAGGCCTTTTGGTAAGCCGTTATTGTAAATAAGAATTTGTTCTTAACTGACTTGCCTCATTAAATAGAAAATGAATGGCAGGCATCAAGAGCAAAAAGAAGAGATTTAGCATGAAAATTGTGTGTGGATGGTAGAAAATATATTTGAACATGCGATGTACTTTGACCTACTTATAAAAGGGATAGTTTTAGATTGCACGCTAGCTACTCCTGTAGACTTCCAGTCATAATGCTAGTTAGCAATGGTTCCAGAAGCTCCCTTCAAACCGTACACAGAAATGGTATCCATGAGTTCATCTGACTCTTGAGTAAGTTGCAGAAAATACTTCATTGCTAAAATGTCATCCTTTTTAAGGTAAACAAGAGAAGATCATGACATGGAGTATGTACAGTGTGAATAGTATACAGTATTGGCCTATTATTCTTGAAACAAAGTTTTTTTGTATCCTGCTGATACTCAATGATAATGAATGTACACTGAGTGTAGAAAACACTAAGGACACCTGCTCTTTCCATGACAGACTGACCACATGAATCCAGGTGAAAGCTATGATCCCTTATTGATGTTACTTGTTAAATCCACTTAAACCAGTGCAGATGAAAGGAAGGAGACCGCCTTGAGACCATTGCGTCATGGATTGTGTATGTGTGTGTGGCATTCTGAGGGCGATGGGCAAGAAAAAAGATTGAAGTGCCTTTGAACAAGGTATGACAGTAGGTGTCAGAAGCACCGGTTTGTCAAGAACTGCAACACTGCTGGGTTTTTCCACACTCAACAGTTTCCCGTGTGTATCAAGAATGGTCCACCACCCAAAGGGCATCCAGCCAACTTAACACAACTGTGGAAAACATTGGAGTCAACATGGGTTAGAATCCCTGTGGAACACTTTCGACACCTTGTAGACTCCCAAGACACGATGACTTGAGGCTGTTCTGAGGTCAAAAGGTTGGGTGCAATTCAATATTAGGAAGGTGGTCCTAATGTTTGGTATACTGTTGCCTGCCGACATGGAACTGCAATTAAGACGCAATCATGGCACAGGACAAAATAAAAGTTATGCAATGCAAAGGCACTTTGAAACAGGGTTTGTACGACATTGATGACCTTTCCTAAAACGACCGTCACGGTCTACATTTTTATAAAGTTCTGTTGAGACCCAAAGAAGGGTGGATACACGAAGTAGACCCTCTCCTTCTTCTGAGGTTTAACGGCAGTTGGCATCCAATTTGCTGCATTACCGCCAACTACTAGACTGGAGTACAACTCCCTCACACTTTGCTTGAAAAATAAAAATGTACTAAATAAATACCCTACCATCTAATTAAATGTATTTATTCCTACCTCATGCCATCATCCTGAAAGGATGGGACATCACCACTTGACACACCCTGTAACTCTTCTGATGTCTAGTCTCGCACACCCAAATACCTCCCTGCAGCTACCACCACAATCTAAATTTTCTGCAACTTCTGCACTACTCTAACCCTGGAAACCTCAACCTGCCACTCTCGCACAGGACATTTCTGATCCCCAGCCCCATGGGCACTCCTACAATTAACACATTCCGCTACTTTCCCCAATACTACACATTTCTTTGTCTCATGCCCTTCTGCACACTTCCCACACCTTGGACCCTCCCTCCTACACACTGCTGCCACATGCCCGTAAGCTTGACACCTGTAAAATCATAATGTATTCGGCACATATGCTCTTACAGGATAACTTATATATCCTAACTTCACTTTGTCGGGCAAAGACTCAACTTCAAAACTCAAAAGAACAGACAATGACTCTTCTGTTTCTCCACTCTCGCCACCCTGTCTGCATGATGCGACGAGCATCACATACACCGGGAATCTTTCCCCTCAGTTGGTCAACTTTTATATTTGCTGCTACCCCAGTTTTCACTCCTTTCATTGGTGCATTTTTCTTGAGAGTGAAACAATACACTTTTCTTACCCCATTTGTTTTACTCCAAGTGCATTCTCCCTCTGACCAACAGAAACACAAACAATTATCACTAGACCCCTTCTGGTTACCTTCACCGAATCCACATTACCCAACTCTATTTTCACCCACCTTGAAACCACAAATGGATCAGACAAAGGCAAGAGTCCACTTTTTCTATTAACTTCACTCCTACTGTCACAGACTCATCTTTATCCTGACCCTCTGTGCATACCTCGATCTCCGATACTTCCCCCTCAGTCACTTCCATTTCTCCTCCTGTCTTCATCTCTCTCTGCTTACACTTTCTACCATTCTTCTTTAACAAACCATCTCTTTCCCCCCACTATTTTTATCAGACTCAAGCTCACCCTCGTCTTCCCTTTCTCTCTTAGACCTCCTCTCCCTCTCTTTTCCCTCCATTCATCCTCCTTTTTCCAAGTATACATGTTCTTATGATAATACTGTGCTACTCCTGACAACCATCTTGTTCTTGCTTTCTCTAGGGACTCCATTTCCGCTGAGGTGTCCTCGCTCTCCGTCCAACCCAATTTCTACCTCTGTCCCGTTAGCGGTTTTGAGGACAACCGACCTCTCCGATCCTCTCCTTTTTTTGCGGGATTAGTTATACACATCTTGAGGAACGTCACATACGTTTCAAACTCAGGCGAAACATCGCGATATTTACAGTAACGCTTCGAAAAGCAAACTCAACAGACCAAGACTCGGGTTTTGCAATGCAAAGGGAGAAGTGAAAAGTCGTTCTCAAATTCTAAAGGCAAAACCTAGATTAGAGAAAATCTCTTAAACAGTTGAACCTGTCATCACTACAACCTCGTGAAAGTAACAAACTGACACGTTTTAATTATTCACGAAAAATACACTTTATATCCAAGGAGCACCTTTCGGACGGCCTGCAGATGCGCAGTTAGGCGCGACACGACCGTTAGCCCCGGTGACGTTTTATTGCGCATGAGCCATGCTAGCTAACGTCGCAATGACATCGCCTACACGTTTGATGAGGGATTTCTATTGGAGAAGCAGTTTCTGCATATCTTCATACTGGACTGTCTTTGGTAACATTGTTGTGGAACGACGTCACAGTTGGAAAATGAAGGCGCAGAGGCAGCCATTATTGGAGGTTCAGTAATTATTTTATTCCAAATAAATAATCGAGGGAAACTTCCATGGCAAGGGCCACAAGTCAAATTGTGAGTATTGCAACGTTCATCCACATGTCAATGTGAAGCCGTTGCCCAATATGTATTGTATGGCGGCAGTTAGACAACATTTTAGATGTGTTACTGTTGGGCCCTCATTTCCAAACAGCGGTAAGAGGACCTCTGACTAACGCATTAGCTACCTAGCTTAACGTTAGCAACGCGCAAAGTCTGTCGATTAAGTTATCTAGCAAACAGGTAGCATGCTAGCTCGCTAACGTGAGTTGAAATTCCTGGTAATTAATTCACGTTAACTAGCTAATGTAACGTCAACTGGCTAGCCAGCAAGCCAACTTGGCGGTTACTCCTAACGTAGTTAAAGTTTCTAACTAGCGTCGACGTTACGTTAACTAGCTAATAATATTCGTCGCTACCCTGTGATAATGGATTGCGAACAAATTAATGTATTCATTAACGTTATTTACATTATACACTATCTAGGTATTTGGCTAGTAACTTCATATCTAGGTAGCTACTGTTAGTACTTGTCTATTGTACTAAATTACTACTATTAGGACTTGTAAGTTAGCTGTGTCAACTTACAATCATCATTAGCTACTTTAGCAAGCTAACTTGTTTAATAATACAGTACCTGACGCTTCAGCTATAGAATTAGCCGAGGATGCTAACAAGACAACGTTAGTTGCTAGCAGACTGCTGATACTTTCCCGTGAAGTTGCATCCCCAGCTAGCTTACATGTCCTAATCAACATGATGTAACGTAAGCAAGCTAACGTTAGCTAGTTTACCGATAACAATTACTCGTGGATGACTACCTTTGGCTAACTCGAGATTTCACCTGACCTTGTTTGACAAACAATCCCGTTTCCCAAACTGGCTAGCTACAGACCTACGCTAGGTAGCTACCTAGCTTCTAATTTCCCAGGCCTATGACGGTAGCCAGCTAACGTTAGTTAACTAACTCAGTTGAATATTTTGGCAGTGGATTCAGAATTGAAAGCTTTTCCTTTGGCCGGTGGTTGGTGTTTTAAATCGTACTTGTATGTTTTAATGTAATTTTTAAAAGGGACTGGCTTGATAACAATTCGTGACGCTTGCTGCTCACTAAAAGAAACCACCTATTTTTGCGTTGGCGTCCTTACTCACATTCACAAGCTTTTAGCATTAGTTAGTTAACGATGTCGTTACTTGCTAGCGAAAATGCACCACATAATATTTTATTTTTGTTTACCAGTCAATCAACTTTGTTAATCTGTCTGTAATTTATTTTAAAAAATGCATCGTCAAACTTGAGTATTTGGTGTCTGATTGGAGGACTTAAATTGGATTTTTCATCCAGGGAAAGGTTTGGGTTCTGCATTTTTTTTAAAATCTACTTCACGTTTTTTTTGTCCACAAGATTCATCTCCACACTGAGTTGTTAAATTGCTCAATAGTGAACATAGGGTATGAGTTCACTTACTGGTCATGATTGAACTTAAATAGCTAGTTTCAAGGCTGAATGTCCACATCGTTAAATTAACACGTTGACGTTTTGCCTCATCCTCAACTAAGCATATATTGTCTGGAGTGGAACATGCCATAGGTTGTACATAGAATATAATATTCAGTCAGCTTAAAGATATGCCCAAGCCCCCCACAACTATTCTTTCACCTTAACTTCCCATCTGAATTCTCCAAACATGTGCTGTTCTTACTTGGGCTGGGAGCCCTGCCAGTTATTGGCAAGAGAGGGGCAGTGAGGATGACTCAAAGGTGCTATGGGAATTGTATCCCCTGGCAGTGGGGATTAAAGTAGTTTAGACTATGCGAGAGAACATGTCTTTATTATATTCCCTCATGCACATGTTGACGGTTTGGTAGGGGGGAAAGGGGATACCTAGTCAGTTACACAACTGAATGCATTCAAACAAAATGTGTTCTGCATTTCCTGCACATGTGTAGCTTGAGTTAGCCTGCCTCCTCATGGGGCCCTCAGTCCCTCCAGAGAGCAGAGCATTAACTTTTTGTTCACACCTACATTCTTAAAGGACTGTCTGTGACTGAACATGGCATAGCCTAGATGTTTCCTCAATGTTTTTTCAAAGTACCCAGAGTTTGGGGACAGGGTAATGCCAGAATGACAACCTAAGGTTAAATGAAGACAAGACAAGTCTAGACAATTGTACCCAGTACGTTCCTCAACATGTTCACCTTCATCTTTTAGTAGTAATGTCACCTAATGCCCCCACCTCTCCCATACAGTATGATGTTGTGCCCATTCAATCCAGCGTGGTCATCTGTTCCTGTCCACATCCATCAATGGTAAGAAATCAGCCTGACTCCTGCTCGCCACTTGCCATCCCAGGCGCAAGTAGCAGCCACTGTACCAGCATGGAGGGCCCAACCTCAGAGTCCCGGGCCCCGGGAAAACCTGCCAGCCTGGGCGCCGAGCTCCGGGCACAGCAGGCCCCTCAGTCGCGCAAGAAGAGGCCAGAGGACTTCAAATTCGGGAAGATACTGGGAGAGGGCTCCTTCTCAACCGTAAGCAGACCAGCATTCCATTTCAGTTATGAATTAGCCCTAGATAGGTGTTGTTACATGTAAGCATTCTTGTGGTCATATACTCCAGTGACTCATCTTCAATTCTTGCTAGTTGATCAGGAATGACTGAGTAGTTTCAATGGAATTTAAGTTAACCTGGCACATCATTTACTCTGGGAATGAAGTGGTCTACTGAGTGAGTTGTAGAAATATATTTTCTAATAACAATGTACAGTGCATTCGAAAGTATTCAGACCCCTTGACTTTTTACACATTTTTGTTACAGCCTAATTCTATAATTGACTTAAAATATCATC
This sequence comes from Oncorhynchus mykiss, assembly GCF_013265735.2. NCBI lineage: Eukaryota > Metazoa > Chordata > Actinopteri > Salmoniformes > Salmonidae > Oncorhynchus > Oncorhynchus mykiss. Next base: position 6,313,096 of record NC_048584.1, on the reverse strand, counting down.
AATCTACACACAATAGACATTTTGGAATTTTTGCAAATGTATAATTTAATAAAAATGCTTTATTTACATACCTATTCGCACCCTTTGCTATGAGACATGAAATTGAGCTCAGGTGCATCCTGTTTCAATTGATCATCCTTCAGATGTCTCTTCAACTTGATTGGAGTCCACCTGCGGTAAATTCAATTGATTGTATATGATTTGGAAAGGCACACACCTTTCTATATAAGGTCCCACAGTTGAACGTGCATGTCAGAGCAAAAACCAAGCCATGAGCTTGAAGGAATTGTCCGGAGAGCGCCGATACAGGATTGTGATGAGGCACAGATCTGGGGAAGGGTACAAAAACATTTATGCAACATTGAAGGTCCCCAAGAACACAGTGGCCTCCATAATTCTTAAGTTGAAGAAGTTTGGAACCACCAAGACTCTTCCTAGAGCTGGCCGCCCGGCCAAACTGAGCAATCGGGGGAGAAGGGCCTTGGTCAGGGAGGGGACCAAGAACCCAATGGTCAATCTGACAAAGCTCTAGAGTTCCTATGTGGAGATGGGAGTACCTTCCAGAAGGACAACCATCTCTGCAGCACTCCACCTTTCAGGCCTTTATGTTAGTGGCCAGACGGAAGCCACTCCTCAGTAAAAGGCGCATGACAGCCCGCTTGGAGTTTGCCAAAAGGACTCTGACCTTGAGAAACAAGATTCTCTGGCCCAATGAAAGCATCACATCTGGAGGAAACCTGCCACAATCCTGCTGTGGGGATGTTTTTCAGTGGAAGGACTGGGAGACTAGCCAGGATCAAGGGAAAGATAAACGGCGCAAAGTACAGAGAGATCCTTGTTGAAAACCTGCTACGGACCTCAGACTGAAGTGAATGTTCATCTTCCAACAGGACAATGACCCTAAGCAAACAGCCAAGACAATGCAGCAGTGGCTTTGGGACAAGTCTCAATGTCATTGACTGGCCAGCCAGAGCCCGGACTTGAACCCAATCGAACATCTCTGGAGAGACCTGAAAATAGCTGTGCAGCGACGCTCCCCATCCAACCTGACAGCGCTTGAGAAGAATGGAAGAAACTCCCCAAATACAGTTGTGCCAAGCTTGTAGCATCATACCTAAGAAGACTCAGCTGTAATCGCTGCCTAAGGTGCTTCAACAAAGTACTGAGTAAACGGTCTGAATACTTATGTAAATGTCATATTTCTGTTTGTTTTTTTGTTATACATTTGCAAAGACTTCTAAACTTGTTGTTGCTTTGTCTTTATGGGTTATTGTGTATAGATTGGGGGGGCATTTGAATACATTTTACAGTAAGGCTGTAACATAACAAAATGTGGGAAAATTCAAGGTCTGGATATTTCTGAATGAAGTCTATTAAAAAAAAAATGTTTTATAGGTTGTCCTTGCAAGAGAACGTGCAACGGCAAAAGAATATGCAAGTAAGTTGTAATTTCGGCATTAAAAGAACTTGGCTTCCATGTGTCATACTTGTTTTTACGGATTGTCATAAGTGTGAAGTTGCTGTTGATCCATTCTTTGTGTTTTGTGCAGTATTTACCCTCAACTTTACTTGTAATTTTTCTTTTCCAGTAAAAATTTTGGAGAAGCGGTATATTATGAAGGAGAACAAGGCGCAGTACGTGAAAAGAGAACGGGATGTGATGTCGAACCTAGATCATCCGTTCTTCGTCAAACTGTACTTTACATTTCAAGATGATGAAAAGTTGTGTATCCTTTAAAAACAGACCATGATGACTTGGAGCATGACTGGATCACCAACTTGTTTAGCAACGTGTCTTGGTTGTATGGTGAACATGTTTTCTTGTTTATTAATTCCTTTGAGATGAGTAGTTTTCCTTAACTTGCTATCAGATTTTGGCCTTAGCTATGCTAAGAATGGAGAGCTTTTGAAATATATTCGCAAAATCGGTTCTTTTGATGAGACCTGCACTAGATTCTACTCGGCGGAAATTGTTTGTGCACTAGAATATTTGCACGAGAAGGGGATAATTCACAGGTAAGTAATGTCAGAACCGGTATATCTGTAATGATATGACAAGTTATCATAGTTAAAATTTATATCCTGGTTATCAATTTTTATAAATGTACATTTGTATAAATTAAGTGACTTAAACTTGCTGCCACTTTTTACACAAATTATCCCTTTTTGAAAATGTAGGTTGACTAAGTTCCTTTTTTGTCTTTCAGAGACCTTAAACCTGAGAATATTTTACTGAGCGAAGACATGCACATCCAAATAACAGACTTTGGAACAGCAAAGCAGTTATCTTCAGATGGCAAACAAGGTACATGTATAGACTTTTATCAACATGAAGCATTCATTGCGATTTATTTCTACCTAAACATTCCACAATTCTATGATGTTCTTACTTTTAATACACACATTTGATCAGTCTCAAGTTGAGTGTGTTGTCATGTTAATACCCTTCTTGTTGTTTTGCAGCAAGAGCAAACTCCTTTGTAGGAACTGCGCAGTACGTGTCTCCAGAGCTGCTGACAGAGAAATCGGCCTGCAAGAGGTAACTGGGACTCTACAATTGAGAACCTTTGAGTGTTGTGCCAATGCATTATTTGCCCATGCACTTAGTGAATGTCTGTCGTTCTCTGATAGGATATTATATTGATATCAACTGGTTGTGTATTTCAGCTCTGACCTCTGGGCATTGGGATGCATAATTTATCAGCTAGTGGCTGGGCTACCACCCTTCAGAGCTGGGTAAGTAGAGCATGATGGCTGCTCTTGGCCTCTTTCACCTTTTTGTTTTAGCTTCTGTGATAGGCTCATCTGGATATTATGTTTTATGGGGTAGCTCTTACCTCCACTTCACTCACTGTCCTTTCTCTGGATTCCTTCCCCCCCTCATGACTTCTGTGCTTACTTTGGACCAGAAACGAGTACCTAATATTCCAGAAGATAATCAAGCTGGAGTATGAATTCCCTGAGAAGTTCTTTCCCAAAGCTAAGGATCTCGTTGAACAGCTTTTGGTAGGTCATGTTTTCATCAATAAACTCAGTGTAATTCTGTAATATCAGCACTGCAGATGAGGATACATATTATGGTGTATCTCTCAATCATCCACACACTGGTTTAGTTAGTTGTAGTAAGAGTTGAGGGCTTTGGGTCAGTGAACGTGATTCTGTTTCTCAGTCGCTGGACCCCTCCAAGAGAATTGGTTGCGAGGATATGGGAGGGTACGAACCCCTGAGGGGACACCCGTTCTTCGAGACCATCTCTTGGGGAGACCTCCATGTGCAGACGCCCCCCAAGCTCACTCCATACCTGCCAGCCATGTCCGAGGATGACGAGGACTGCTATGGAAACGTGAGACTCTTCCACACATACATTGAACGTGGCAAAATGAAACGGGCCTCCATGTCATTGTGGTTTGTGATGATTTTTCAAGAATGCTGTTCATCAAGGGATCCATATCTTTGTGCCATGCAAAAGCCCATGCTTTGAACCAACTTTACTACCATCTGCCCACATCTCCTGTCTTTCCCCAGTACGATGACCTCCTGAGCCAGTTTAGCAGCATGCAGGTGGCCCAGTCCAGCTCGTCCCACTCGCTCTCCACGCCCGAGACCATTCCCCCAGCGCCACAGAGGTCCAGCAGCAACATCGAGCAGTACATCCATGACCTGGACAACAACTCGTTTGAGCTGGACCTGCTGTTCTCTGAGGAGGAGAAGCAGCTGCTGCTGGAAAAACAGACAAGTAGGAACCCCTGGTAAGCCCCACTCTGAAACACTCTCTCCTATTCACATTGGTTTCATTTGCATTGACAATGAGAATTTGATGTTGAATTGGTATTTTGAGCGTTTTGTAAAGACTTTGTTTACATCACTTTGCTTTTATTTGCTTGGAAGTACTTGCTCGTAACCCTTACACTGACTTACACAGGCACCAGTTTGTTGAGAATAATTTGATCCTGAAAATGGGCCCAGTGGATAAACGGAAGGTGAGTGGAAGCCAAACCAGTGGTATTGAATATTTTACACCACATTTTAGTCTTTAACTCAAAGTAAATAAGTTCATAAAAGTAGTCTTTTTCAACTTACCTAATTGTTAGTTGTTGACAATGAGGAGCAATGTTTGTATATAGTTTCACTTGTTAGAGTTGAAGAAAGCTGATCCTAGGTCAGCAGCTAATTCCACCTCTGGTGTGGAACATTATGCCTGGCACTAGCTCCCTCTGGTGCTCATCTCATGCCACGTCTCATGACTCCATTGCAGGGTCTGTTTGCTCGGCGGAGGCAGCTGCTCCTTACTGAAGGGCCACACCTGTACTACGTGGACCCTGTCAACAAGGTCCTGAAGGGGGAGATCCCCTGGTCCCCTGAGCTGCGCCCAGAGGCCAAGAACTTCAAGACCTTCTTTGTCCACACGGTAATTGTGAACTGCAATTAACGCTTTTTGATGACACTAATGGCTGAATCATATTTCAAACTAACATTATTACATAACCTCAGGTTTCTTGTCAAACAATATTGACTTTGTCTCAGCTTTGGATGTTTTTATTTCATCTTTGTTGTGATTTGTTTACAGCCCAATCGAACATACTATCTGATGGATCCCAGTGGAAACGCTGACAAGTGGTGTAAGAAGATCCAGGAAGTGTGGAGAAAGATCTACCACAAGCACCAGAATCCTGGCCTATAGGAGAGCAGTTACTCCTGCAGCCACTCCTTCCTCCAAGCTCTGAGGCCAATCGCAGAGTAACATCCTCTTTAGGGCCCTTCATCACCGCAATGTAAACAAACTCTTTTAGAGACGCTGGCATCTAGACCTTGTTTATATTCCTTTTCTGAAATGAGCAGAACCAATAGGAAAAAAAGACCATGGGATTCAGGGTTGCTTTGCTTGTTCTTTGTGCTCTGTGTGGCTTTTAATGATTTTTTTTTCATGTGGATGATTACTGCTTCCATGCACATCGGCATTTTATACATTCTGCAGGGGTAAGAGAGAGGATAGGCTTTGTAGAATTTCACTGGTGTAGGTACCATTAAGACCATCTCAGTGCAAGGGCTGGTTTCCTTCTTCAACCATAACAAAACACAATCCAGCATTGCTTGTACACTAGAGTTTATCCCAATACAGTATGATACTCAATCCAGATCCTAATCCAACATTGTATCCCTCTGTAATTTTACCTGAACTCGACACACGAACTATAGACTAGTGCCTGGTTCAGTATCACACTGCAACTAGGCGCTTACCCAATAAAGTATATTTTTGTCAGACCCCCATTGTCCACATAGTGTATATATGAATTGGTTCTCAACGCTCTTGGTACTTACTGTTTGCAGTCCGGTTTGGGTCTGTATGTTAATGTTTCAGGGCTGAGCGCTGGTCCCCAAAGTGAGGCATAGATATGAAAAGCACTCAATTGCTTCAGCGTGGTTCTCCATACACTGAGACTGTGAGGACAGTCCCTAATAGTAAACCATTACATTGCAAATAGGGGGGGTGAACATGCCACTAGCGTGTACTCTTATCATAAGACTCGCTTAGCTTTCCTGCACGGACATTTTTTAGCATAGCATTGTCTGCTTCTCTCCCAGGGCACTGGAGATATAGTTTTATTAAAGCTAAGGTGGGTATTTTGATTGCATTGGCAACCATAGATAATAATATTGAATTATTTGGCTGTTCTTTACCATTCACTGGCTATTTCTTTGTGGTTTGAATAATTTTTGTTTTATTTGGTTGGATTGATGGTTAATCTTCAGTGTGTCCTGTTTAAAACAACAGAATGCTGACCACCCCATTATAAACATCTTTGGCGATAATGAAAGCTTCAAGAGTTACATCCACAATACTATCATTTCTTGGAAGCAATCAGTACAGCTGTAGTCCCAGGGAAAGTTGTCAGCTTTGCCTCGTTGGGTTATCAAGGTTCATTAGGAATGTCCCTGTCATTTTTTTACAACATGACACCTGGCCCAATATGTATCGATCGATTTGACTTTTGCTCTTTTTTTTTCTTTTTAAGAGAGATGTATAATAGTAATACTTTAAATTCTGACATTACCTTAAGGTCCTCTGGAGAGATATTCCTCCAGCTCTTAGTCTGTGTGTGCGACTGGAGCAGGTGAATAATAGCCTCTGGCTTGGCTGAACTTGCTTGAACATCAACTAAAGGGTATCTGATCCAAATAAGATGAAATTGCTGTATCTGTCTCTAAAGTAAGGAAACACTATAGAAAGTGTTTGCTTCTCTTGTTAGAATTTTTTTTAAATCAAGTTGGGCGGCAAGTCGGTTACATTGTGTATGTAATACTCTACCTGGTTTGTAACCGACTAGAACTGTGATGTACAGACGATGTATTATTGAAATCTGAAGCAAGTAATGCAATGATATTAGGATACAGTTTTTGTATTTTTATTCTTGTATAAGGTTATTTGATGGCTATTGTTTAGCCTCTAGTTCATTCTGTGTTATTTAAATTCTAATATATGAATCATATTTGGATTGAAGTCATGTTCAGGGGCCATGTTGTGTATGTATTGAGATGTAAAGCCTTTGAATGTGAATAATTATTGTAAACTATATTTTACAGCTTTTTTCTTACTATATCATATACATTTTCTATTTGCTCAGTGATTTAATCATATTTCTGATAATTTAATGATTCTGTTCATTCTCTCTGATTGTTTGTGCGCTAGGTCAGTAGTTGTTGAATGATGAATTTTCCACGTAATGCTTGGTAGTCCAGTAATTAAAGCATGTAGGGATTTAGGCATACAATAATACCATGCCTCATGTCTTCTGTTACAACCTGACATAATACATGACTGCTGAAACATTACAAATGTATATTTCCATCAGTTTTCTGCATAGTGTTACATTTATACAATATAAGAGGCTTGTAAGAAAGTGTACATTACCATTCCAACAGGACTAGCTGGTCAATCATAACAAGTTATACTGTATCCACCTGATTTTAATGTGTAAACATTTTTTTTAATATGATAGGGATTGTATGCGTTATGTCATATTTTATATTTCTGAAATAATTCTGCTTTTGGCCCAATGCATATTCTGTTGTTGTTGATAAAGTGGAGTGGTAGACAGCTAGTAGGTGGAGGGAAAGGAGTGGTATCGCCTGTAGATGGAGTGGAGACAGCCTACTTAACTCGAGAGGAGAGGCTTCCTGTCAACAGCCTCAGTCATACCGGAGGGCAGAGAAGAGGGGATGGCAGAAAACAGCGCCGATACTTGTGGTTCCGTTTATCGGAGCTGTTTGACTCATTCTCCCTGGGAAAAACCCCAGTCACCCAGTAACGGGGCTTCCAAATGGGTTCGCTTGAACGTGGGGGGAACCTATTTCTTAACAACACGACAGACGCTGTGCCGAGATCCGAAATCATTTCTGTACCGACTGAGCCAGGCTGACCCCGAACTCGACTCTGATAAGGTAGCTAAGTTAATGTTAGCCGTGCTAGCCTTCTCCGGGTCTCGTGTGTGAATATGTCAGTGTGGGTTCGCATAGGGTGTCTTCAAAGCAAATGTAAGTAGCTATATAGTGCGATAAAAAAGTTATATTTTAAGACCAACTATAAAACTGCTAGTTAGTTTACTAATCCCCGATGCCGACACGACAGATGTCAAACGACGTACTGCTAGCTAGTTACTGTAGTAGCCTGTTAGGTAACCAGCAACAGATCTGGGCCCGTTTACACAAAAGTATTTTAAAGCTAAGATCTTACCCGTAATATGTTTCTGGGTAACCGGGCCCAGATACCCCGGTCCACTAGTAAGTACGGTTGGTTACGTTAGCTAGCTAGTGCAGATAGCACCACATTGTAAAGAATTGGTTGCTTCTAGCGTTATACAACGACGTTGTATCACAGGGAAACGTAAATATCACATTTTCAACTCCAAATAGGTAAATAACGTTAACTTCTTGAACCATGTATTTTCAGTGGCAAAATTAAATGTGTCCCTGTTTTCTCTGTGACCATGATCAGTTTGTATTGAGAATACTGGGGGATTCAGACCAAGTCTGGTAATAGCTTGCTATGGCCCACCACCTATCTCTGCTTTAGTTTGAGATCGACCTTTCGAGGAACTGTTTTTTACATATTGTGTATATTTATGTCTGCTGAACACATTCTCCGTTTGATGGCAATGTCAATTCTTGCTAATGTTTTCTAAATAATTTTATGTTAGCTAGCTATACCGGCAAACGCTGCCAAGTAATACACTTTTACATTGGTGAATATGTAAATTCGCTCTGGCTAACTGCTCCGATTTCAGAGCACTCGTCAGAGCGCAGAATAACTGATTCATTTATGAAGGCTCAACACTCGTTGAATATGGCGAGTGTCAGTAAACGTCGGCAAAAATAGCGTAATATAATTGTTGCCAGCAGCACAGTTAATCACCAACGCTCTGGATAATATGAAAACAGCCTAACCAGCTCTGCTAGAGGTGTTCTCATTTTGTCTGGAAGTAGCTAGCCAATGTTAGCCAGTTAGCTTGAGTGCTTGACTGCAGTTGAGGTCAGAACGCTCGGATAAACTCTACTTCTCGGCTAGAGCGTCCAGTGTGCGTTCTGAGTACCACGGCTTTGTTGAATACTTGTTTCTGATTTGATTGAAGTGCATTATTTCCCTTTATAAACTGGGTGGTTTAAGCCCCGACTGCGGATTGGCTGAAAGCTGTGGTATATCAGACCGTATCCTGCACGTATGACAAGTTATTGTTACTGGTCTAATTACATTGGTAATCAGTTTATAATAACAATAAGGCACCTCCGGGTTTGTGGTATATTGCCAATTGACCACTGCTAAAGGCTGTATCCAGGCACTCTTTGATGTGTCATATAAGAACAGCCCTTAGCTGTGGTATATTGACCCTATATCGTGCTCCCGAGTGGCGCAGCGGGCTAAGGCACTGCATCTTGACGACTACAGACTCCCTGGTTCAACCAGCCGTGATTGGGAGTTCCATAGAGCGGCGCACAATTGGCTCAGCGTCGTCCGGGTTTGGCCGGTGTAGGCAGTCATTGTAAATAAGAATTTGTTCTTAACTGACTTGCCCAGTTAGATTTAAAAAAAATATTGCTAAATAGCACAGTGTATCAGAAGGGTAGAATTCAATGTCTAAAATAGATTTTCTATTGAGCTGCTTTTGAATTGAAAATATTATTATTCGATTTTCATAATGACAAGCTTGGACTGATGATTAGCTAAATTAGCAAGTCTGTTTGTTTGGTTACAAAGGCAACTACTTTTATTTTATTTAACTAGGCAAGCCAGTTAAGAACAACTTATTTACAATAACGGCCTACCAAAAGGCCTCCTGCGGGGACGAGGGGCCTGGGACTGAAAATAAATACAATATAAATATAGGACAAAACACACATCACAACGAGAGGCAACACTACATAAAGAGATACCGACGACGACAACATAGCAACGCATGACAACGAAGCATAACAACATGGTAGCAGCACAAAACATGGTACAAACAACTGCACAAAGGGCAAGAAGGTAGACACAACAATACGTCATACAAAGCAGCCACAACTGTCAGTGTCCATGATTTATTCTTTGAATGAAGAGATTGAGATAAAAATGGTCCGGTTTGAGTTTGTTGCAGTTCATTCCAGTCGCTAGCTGCAGCGAACTGAAAAGAGGAGCGACCCAGGGATGTGTGTGCTTTGGGGACCTTTAACAGATTGTGACTGGCAGGACGGGTGGAGATGAGAGCAGTAGTAGATATCTCTGATAGGGGGGAGTGAGGCATAAGAGGGTTTTATAATTAAGCATCAACCAGTGGGTCTTGCGACAGGTGTACAGAGATGACCAGTTTACAGAGTAGTATAGAGTGCAATGATGTATCCTATAAGGAGCATTGGTGGCAAATCTGATGGCCGACTGGTAAAGAACATCTAGCTGCTCGAGAGTAATCTAGCATGGGTAGGATGGTCATCTGAATCAGGGTTAGTTTGGCAGCTGGGGTGAAAGAGGAGCGATTACGATAGAGGAAACCAAGGATAGATGTAACTTTAGCCTGCTGCTTTGATATGTGCTGAGAGAAGGACAGTGTACCGTCTAGCCATACCCCCAAGTACTTGTATGAGGTGACTACCTCAAGCTCTAAAGCCTCAGAGTTAGTAATCACACCTGTGGGGAGAGGGGCATTCTTCTTACCAAACCACATGACCTTTGTTTTGGAGGTGTTCAGAACACGGTTAAGGGTAGAGAAAGCTTGTTGGACACTAAGAAAGCTTTGTTGTAGGGCATTTAACACAAAATCCAGGGAGGGGCCAGCTGAGTATAAGACTGTATCATCTGCATATAAATGGTTGAGAGGGCTTCCTACTGCCTGAGCTATGTTGATGTAAATCGAGAAGAGCGTGGGGGCTAGGATTAAGCCTTTGGGCACTCTCTTCGTGACAGGCAGTGGCTGAGACAGCAGATTTCCTGACTTTATACACTGCACTCTTTGAGAGGGGTAGTTAGCAAACCCGGCCAAAGACCCCTCAGAGACACCAATACTCCTTTTCCGGCCCACAAGAATGGAATGGTCTACGGTATCGAATGCTTTGGCCAAGTCAAAAATTGCAGCACAATATTGCTTAGAATCATGGGCAATGGTGACATCATTGAGGACCTTTAAGGTTGCAGTGACACATCCATAACCTGAGCGGAAACCAGATTGCATACCAGAGAGAATACTATAGACATCAAGCAAGCCAGTCAGTTTATTATTGACAAGTTTTCCAACACTTTTGATACACGGGGCAAAATTGAAATAGGCCTATAAAGGTTAGGATTAGCTTGATCTCCCCCTTTAAGTAAAGGATGAACGGCGGCTGCCTTCCAAGCAATGGGAACCTCCCCAGAAAGGAGAGACAGGTTTGGCGATGATAGGGCAGCAACGTTAAAGAAGAAAGGGTCTAAACCATCTGACCCAGATGTTTTTTTGGTGTCAAGTTTAAGGAGCTCCTTTAGCATGGATTCAGTGACTGCCTGCAGGAAGAAACTTTGTAGGGGAAAAAGAGGGAGAAACATTGGGGATAGTTGCATTAGAAGGGGTGGGAGATTAGGAAATGTTGGATGGCCAAGGAGGAATGGCTGAGTCAAATAGGAATCCTGACTTAATGAAGTGGTGATTGAACTGCTCAGCCATGTGGTTGTTACTGTCAAGAAGCACATCAACATTAAGGGACATGGGCAGCTGTGAGGAGGTTAGTTTATTCTCCAGGTCTTTAACTGTTTTCCAGAACTTTTTGGGGTTAGCTGATCAAGCTGATTCTATACCAATTTGCAGCGGCCGGGGTCATGAAGGAAGGCTTGCTCATTAAAGTTTTTTAGAAAGCGTCTATGACAAATCAGGACGGGTTGTTTCACTGATCAGCCATTTCGAACACAGGCTGTAAAACCGTGATCTCTAAGGTCATTACAGAAAGGTACTAGTCTGATGTTATCAGCATTATTTGTGAGGCTACTCTCCTTGATATGCTTTTCTGGGTGTTTTGTAGTCATACCTTGTGGGATTGGTGATAATCTGAGAAATATTTAGAAGTCCCATTGCTTTAGGACTTGGTCAGGTGGTTTAAGCATGGCCCAATTTATGTCACCAAGCAGGACAAATGTACCTTGTCTAAGGGGCTAGGAGAGCGCTTAGGGCAGGTAGGGTACAGGCTGGTACTGATGGAGGACGGTAGCACCCTGCAACAGTCAATGAAGAGCTATTTGATAGTTTAATGCTTAAAACCAGCAAATCAAATTGTTTGGGGACAGACTTGGTGGAGACAACCGAGCACTGAAGGTGATCCTTGGTAAATATTGCCACTCCCCCACCTTTGGAAGATCTGTCTTGCTGAAAAAGGTTATAGCCAGAAAGGTTAACATCAGTATTCAAAACACTCTTCCTTAACCACATCTCAGTAATGACCAGTGACTGTACGTACATACCCCAACCAGAAGCCGTGGATTACAGACAACATTCACACTTAGCTAAAGGGTAGAGCTGCTGCTTTCAAGCAGCGAGACACTAACCCGGAAGCTTATAAGAAATCCCAATATGCCCTCCGACAAACCATCAAACAGGCAAAGCATCAATACAGGACTAAGATCGAGTCATACTACACCGGCACTGATGTGGCAGGGCCTGGAAACCATTACAGACTACAAAGGGAAGCACAGCCAAGAGCTGCCCAGTGACACGAGCCTACCAGACGAGCTAAACTACTTCTATGCTTGCTTCGAGGCAAATAACACTGAAACATGCATGAGGGTACCAGCTGTACCGGATGATTGCGTGATCACACTCTCCGCAGCCGATGTAAGACCTTTAGACAGGTCGACATTCACAAGGCCGCAGGGCCAGCCGGATTACCAGGACGTGTACTGCGAGCATGCGCTGACCAACTAGCAAGTGTCTTCAGTAACATTTTCAACCTCTCCCTGTCAGTCTGTAATACCAACATGTTTTAAGCAGACCACCATAGTGCCTGTGCCCAAGAACACTAAGGTAACCTGCCTAATGACTACCGACCTGTAGCACTCACGTCTGTAGCCGTGAAGTGCTTTGAAAGGCTGGTCATGGCTCACATCAACACCATCATCCCAGAAACCCTAAACCCGCTCCAATTTGCATTCCGCCCCAACAGATCCACAGATGATGCGGTCTCTCTTGCACTCCACACTGCCCTTTCCCACCTGGACAAAATAAACACCCATGTGAGAATGCTGTTTATTGACAACAGCTCAGCGTTCAACACTATAGTGCCCTCAAAGCTCATCATTAAGCGTAGGAACCTGGGACTAAACACCTCCCTCTGCAACTGGATCCTGGACTTCCTGACGGGCCGCCCCCAGGTGGTAAGGGTAGGTAACAACACATCCGCCACGCTGATCCTCAACACAGGGGCCCCTCAGGGGTGCGTGCTCAGCCCCCTCCTGTACTCCCTGTTCACTCATGACTGCACAACCAGGCACGACTCCAACACCATCATTACATTTGCCGATGACACCACCAACAATGATGAGACGGCCTGTAGGGAGGAGGTCAGAGACCTGGCCGTGTGGTGCCAAGACAACAAACTCTCCCTCAATGTGATCAAGACAAAGGAGATGATTGTGGACTACAGGAAAGAGAGGACCGAGCACCCCCCTCATCGACGGGGCTACTGTGGAGGAGGTTGAGCGCTTCAAGCTCCTTGGTATCCACATCACCAACAAACTAACATGGTCCAAGCACACCATGACAGTTGTGAAGCAGGCACGACAAAACCTTTTCCCCCTCAGAAGACTGAAAAGATTTGGCATGGGTCCTCAGATCCTCAATGTTCTACAGCTACACCATCGAGAGCATCCTGACTGGCTGTTATGGCAAATGCTCTGCCTCCGACCGCAAGGCGCTACAGAGGGTAGTGCAAACGGCCCAGTACATCACTGGGGCCAAGCTTCCTGCCATCCAGGACCTCTGTACCAGGTGGTGTCAGAGGAAGGCCCTAAAAAGACCCCAGCCACCCTAGTCATAGACTGTTCTCTCTGCTACCGCACGGCAAGCGGTACCAAGTCTAGATCCAAGAGACTTCTAAACCGCTTCTAACCCCAAGCCATAAGACTCCTGAACATCTAGTGAAATGGCTACCCAGACTATTTGCATTGCCCCCCTCACCACTGCCACACTCTGTCATCTATGCATAGTAGAGGTCGACCGAGTATGATCTTTCAACGCCGATACCGATTTATTGGAGGACCAAAAAGGCCGATACCGATTAATCGGCCGATTTTTATTTCTTTGTAATAATGACAATTACAACAATACTGAATGAACACTTATTTTAACTTAGGCTAATTTGATTTTATTGAGATATTATACTAAGTAAATAATGAAACATGTTCAATTTGGTTTAAATAATCCAAAAACAAAGTGTTGGGGAAGAAAGTAAAAGTGCAATATGTGCTATGTAAAGCTAACGTTTCAGGTTCCTTGCTCAGAACAGAGCAGAGCAAGGGGAACAACTACTAGAAGGCTCAGAGCGAGTGATGTTTGAAACGCTATTAGCGCGCGCTAACTAGCTAGCCATTTCACTTCGGTTACACCAGTCTCATCTCGGGAGTTGATAGTCTTGAAGTCATAAACGTCTCAATGCTTGACACACAATGAAGAGTTGCTGGCAAAACGCAAAGAAAGTGCTGTTTGAATGTTTACGGTCTGCTTCTGCCTACCACCGCTCAGTCAGATACTTAAATACTTGTATGCTTGTATGCTCAGTCAGATTATATGCAACGCTAGATAATATCTAGTAATATCATCAACCATGTGTAGTTAACTAGTGATTAGGATTGATTGTTTTTTATAAGATAAGTTTAATGCTAGCTTGCAACTTACCTTGGCTTACTGCATTCGCGTAAGTGGCAGTCCCCTTGTGGAGTGCAACAAGAGAGAGGCATTGCGTTGGACTAGTTAACTGTGAGGTTGCAAGATTGGATCCCCCGAATTGACAAGGTGAAAATCTGTCGTTCTGCCCCTGAACAAGGCAGTTAACCCACCGTTCCTAGGTCGTCATTGAAAATAAGAATGTGTTCTTAACTGACTTGCCTAGTTAAATAAAGGTATAACCTTTTTTATATAAAAAATACAGATTATTATTTATTATTATTTCCGATTATGAAAACTTGAAATCGGCCCTAATTATCGGTCGACCTCTAATGCATAGTCACTTTAATTAACTCTACCTACATGTACATACTACCTCAACTAAACGGTGGCCCCGCACATTGACCCTGTACCAGCACCCCCTGTATATATATTTTTTTACTGCTGCTCTTTAATTACTTGTCAATTTTCTCTCTAATTCTTATCTGTATTTTTTGAAACTGCATTGTTGGTTAGGGGCTCACTGTAAGAATTTCACTGTAAGGTCGACACCTGTTGTATTTGCCGCATGTGACTAATAACATTTGATTTGAAAACATAGCCTGTGAGGTTTTTAGGACGGGAGGCCAAAAGTCTGTGAACAGTCTGTCCCATGGCTGGGTAAAGAAAGTTCATAGTCAGCTAAGTAGGAGTCATGAGGCAAAATGCACAATAAAAATATATAACGACTTGGGGCTAGCCATTGTAAGTTCAGAGTCACTCGCCCCAACAGTGCCTGAGTTCTGGAGGTGAGCGAAAGCCTGGGAGAGAGGGGCGAGTGTGGTGGGGTTACCTGTACGAGACAGGGGAGACAGGCCAGGGCAGATGGTGAACAGATCGCCAGGTGTAATCCAAGCAGCAGTGCAGCAGGCAACGGGACTAGGTGTCACACCCACTTGGGAGAAACTTTTATTTCTGGAGAGATTTCTTGTAGAAAATGCCAGTGAATGGTCTTTGAACAGCAGGAGGGGGCTTCAGAGGATGCTTCAGCCACCTGCCACTTGTTGGGCCCAAAGGCCTCGACACTGTTTACTTCACACCTTTGCTAATTTCATTTGTATTTTGTCTGTCCTTGCAAGCCTGGGAGCCTTAACTCTGCATTCAGTCCCCATTTAAAATTATATCATTTTAATGTACTTAATTTTTCTTCTAGGCTTTCAAAATAGCATGAGACCAAACACTACTCACTCAGTTGCCTGGTGTCCTCCAAGTCTGTTTGTTTGCTAGAGCACCCTTCGTATAGCTTGGAAAAAGAACCATGGCCACAATCTCTCTGGTCAATTTTTTTTATCAAAATTAGGTTGTAGGTTTAGAGTTTTGATCTGGAGCGTTCATACTACTACTACTGTAGTGATCTAGTAAATGTGCTAGCTACTTCAGTGGATGTTGAACACATTTCCATTGGCAAATGTGTTCAATTATAGTCATGGCATGAAAGGGATAATCAATTCGGGGCTCTGCGTTCTCTGAAAAATAATGCAACTCAGTTGAAGGTTAGTTCCACTCCGCTAGCGGCTCGTGGAATGCACCTTTCATGTCGTTCATCAGCAACCACAGCTAATGAAGTCACTGAAACCCTTAGAGTTGCAGTCTGTTTTGGAATGGGTGGCCAGTAATAAACTGGTCCTGAACATCTCTAAAACTAACAGCATTGTATTTTGGTACAAATAATTCCTTAAGTGCTAGACCTCAGCTGACTCTGTTAATGAATGGGGTGGCGGTTGAACAAGTTGAGGAGACTAAATTACTTGGCTTTACCTTAGATCGTAAACTGTCACGGTCAAAACATATAGATTCAATGGTTACAAAGATGGGAAGAGGTCTAGCCATAATAGATACTCTGCTTTTTTGACTCCACACTCCAAAAAGCAAGTTCTGCAGGCTCTAGTCCAGTGCTGCAAGGAAAGACCTAGTTAAGCTGCAGAATAGGCCCAGAATAGTACGGCACGTTCTGCTCTTAATTGTAATCAGAGGGCTGATAAATACTATTCATGCCAGTCTCTTGGCTAAGAGTTGAGGAGCGACTTGACTGCATCACAACTTTAAAAAAAAAAATCAGAAACATTGTGTTAAATCCTAAATTGTTTGCATAGTCAGCTTATACACAGCCCTGACACACACACTTATCCCACCAGACATGCCACCAGAGGTCTTTTCACATCCCCAAATCCAGAACAAATTCAAGAAAACGTGCAGTATTATTTAGAGCCCTTATTGCATTGAACTTCCTTCAATCTCATTTTGCTCAAATAAACAGAAACCTGGTGTCAAAAAACAGATAAAGCAACACCTCGTGGCACAACACCTCTCCTATTTGACCTAGATAGTTTGTGTATGCATTGATATGTAGGCTACTTGTGCCTTTTTAGGAAGGTATGTCGTTCTGGCCTTGAGCTGTTCTTGTCTAATGAAATTATGTTTTGTGTGGACCCCAGGAACAGTAGCTGCTGCTTTTGCAACAGCTAATGGGGATCCTAATAAAATATCAAGTTGGATGAGTTCCGCTGGTGTACAGAAATCCTTAAGTCATACCACAGATTCTCGTGTTGCTTTAGCAGTCCTGCTGGAAGGTGAACCTCTGTCCCAGTCCCAAATCTCTGGAAGACTGAAACAGGTTTCCCTCAAGAAATCCCCTGTTTTTAGCGCCATCCATCATTCCTTCAATTCTGACCAGTTTCCCAGTTCCTCCCGATGGCTACACATCCCCACAGCATGATGCTGCACCCACCATGCTTTACTGTGGGGATGTTGTTCTCGGGGTGATGAGAGCTGTTGGGTTTGCACCAGACATAGTTTTTTCTTTGATGGCCAAAAGCTAAATTTTAGTCATCTGACAAATGTTTGGGCAGTCTCCCACAAGCCTTTTGGCGAACACCAAACATGTTTGCTTATTTTCTTCTGGCCACACTTCCGTAAATCCCAGCTCTGAAGTGTATGGCTTAGTGGTCCCATGGACAGATACTCCAATCTCCGCTGTGGAGCTTTGCAGCTCCTTTAGGCTTATCTTTGGTCTCTTTGTTGCCTCTGATTAATACCCAAGAGCTCCTTGGTCTTCATGGTGTTGCTTGCTTGGTGGTGTTGCAGACTCTGGGGCCTTTCAGAACAGGTGTGTGTGTGTGTGTGTGTATAGTGAGATTGTGACAGATCATGTGACACTTAGATTGCACACAGGTGTACTTTAACTAATTATGTGACTTCGGAAGGTAATTGGTTGCACCAGATCGTATTTAGGTTGCTAATAGCAAAGGGGGTGAATACATATGCACGCACCACTTTTCCCTTTTTTGTTTCTTTTTTTTCTTGAAACAGTTTTTTTTTTTTTTTCACTTCACCAATTTGGACTATTTTGTGTATGTCCAATCAATGAAATCCAAATAAAAATCCATTTTAAATTACAGGTTGTAATGCAACAAAATAGGAAAAATGCCAAGGGGGATGAATAATTTTGCTAGTCTGATATGATAGTCTAGCGATAGCTAGCTCACATTACCTTATCTTACCTGCATACGTCGTCATGGACGCGTCTCCGTCAGGAATGCCATACCACTGTTGTCCTTAGTTTGAAGATGTAATCCAGAGATTAGAGGTCGACCGATTTAAAAAAAAATAATTTTGTAACGATTTTTCAATGCCGATCCCGTTGTTTTTTTAATTTATTTTTTATTGGAGGACCATATAAAACCAATAGCGATTAAAAAAATAAAAATTTATAATTGTGTATGGGTAATTACAACAATACTGAATGAACACTTATTTTAACTTTATACATAAAATCAATTTAGTCTCAAATAAATAATGAAACATGTTCAATTTGGTTTAAATAATGCAAAAAGTGTTGGAGAAAGTAAGTGCAATATGTGCCATGTAAAAAAAAAAATAGTAAAAGCACATTTTTAAATTTCTTGCTCAGAACATGAACATATGAAAACTGGTGGTTCCTTTAACACGAGTCTTCAATATTCCCAGTTATTGTAGTTATTATAGGAATTATGACGCATTAACTATTTCTCTACCATTTGACAGAAAAGTGCTGTTTGATTGAATGCTTACGAGCCTGCTGCTGCCTATCACCGCTCAGTCAGACTGCTCTATAAAATATCAAATCATAGACTTATTATAATAAACACACAGAAATACTTAGGTCATTAATATGGTCAAATCCGGAAACGATCATTTCGAAAACAAAACGTTTATTCTTTTAGTGAAATACGGAACCGTTCTGTATTTTATTGAAAGGGTGGTTACCCGAAGTCTAAATACTGCTGTTACATTGCACAACCTTCAATGTTATGTCATAATTATGTACAATTCTGGAAAATTAATTACGCTTTTTGTTAGGAAGAAATGGTCTTGACACAGTTCGCAACAAGCCAGGCGGCCCAAACTGCTGCATATACCCTGACTCTTCTTGCACTGAACGCAAGAGAAGTGACACAATTTCCCTAGTTAATATTGCCTGCTAACATGAGTATCTTAACTAAATATGCAGGTTTAAAAATATATACTTCTGTGTATTGATTTTAAGACCGGCATTGATGTTTATGGTTAGGTACATTTGTGCAACGATTATGCTTTTTTCGCAAATGCGCTTTTAAGTCATCACTTGTTTGGCGAAGTTGAAGTAGGCTGTGAATCGATGATAAATGAACAGGCACCTCATTGATTATGTGCAACGCAGGACACGCTACAGTGCCTTGCGAAAGTATTCGGCCCCCTTGAACTTTGCGACCTTTTGCCACATTTCAGGCTTCAAACATAAAGATATAAAACTGTATTTTTTTGTGAAGAATCAACAACAAGTGGGACACAATCATGAAGTGGAACGACATTTATTGGATATTTCAAACCTTTTTAACAAATCAAAAACTGAAAAATTGGGCGTGCAATATTATTCAGCCCCTTTACTTTCAGTGCAGCAAACTCTCTCCAGAAGTTCAGTGAGGATCTCTGAATGATCCAATGTTGACCTAAATGACTAATGATGATAAATACAATCCACCTGTGTGTAATCAAGTCTCCGTATAAATGCACCTGCACTGTGATAGTCTCAGAGGTCCGTTAAAAGCGCAGAGAGCATCATGAAGAACAAGGAACACACCAGGCAGGTCCGAGATACTGTTGTGAAGAAGTTTAAAGCTGGATTTGGACACAAAAAGATTTCCCAAGCTTTAAACATCCCAAGGAGCACTGTGCAAGCGATAATATTGAAATGGAAGGAGTATCAGACCACTGCAAATCTACCAAGACCTGGCCGTCTCTCTAAACTTTCAGCTCATACAAGGAGAAGACTGATCAGAGATGCAGCCAAGAGGCCCATGATCACTCTGGATGAACTGCAGAGATCTACAGCTGAGGTGGGAGACTGTCCACAGGACAACAATCAGTCGTATATTGCACAAATCTGGCCTTTATGGAAGAGTGGCAAGAAGAAAGCCATTTCTTAAAGATATCCATAAAAAGTGTTGTTTAAAGTTTGCCACAAGCCACCTGGGAGACACACCAAACATGTGGAAGAAGGTGCTCTGGTCAGATGAAACCAAAATTGAACTTTTTGGCAACAATGCAAAACGTTATGTTTGGCGTAAAAGCAACACAGCTGAACACACCATCCCCACTGTCAAACATGGTGGTGGCAGCATCATGGTTTGGGCCTGCTTTTCTTCAGCAGGGACAGGGAAGATGGTTAAAATTGATGGGAAGATGGATGGAGCCAAATACAGGACCATTCTGGAAGAAAACCTGAGGGAGTCTGCAAAAGACCTGAGACTGGGACGGAGATTTGTCTTCCAACAAGACAATGATCCAAAACATAAAGCAAAATCTACAATGGAATGGTTCAAAAATAAAAATATCCAGGTGTTAGAATGGCCAAGTCAAAGTCCAGACCTGAATCCAATCGAGAATCTGTGGAAAGAACTGAAAACTGCTGTTCACAAATGCTCTCCATCCAACTTCACTGAGCTCGAGCTGTTTTGCAAGGAGGAATGGGAAAACATTTCAGTCTCTCGATGTGCAAAACTGATAGACATACCCCAAGCGACTTACAGCTGTAATCGCAGCAAAAGGTGGCGCTACAAAGTATTAACTTAAGGGGGCTGAATAATTTTGCACGCCCAATTTTTCAGTTTTTGATTTGTTAAAAAAGTTTGAAATATCCAATAAATGTCGTTCCACTTCATGATTGTGTCCCACTTGTTGTTGATTCTTCACAAAAAAATACAGTTTTATATCTTTATGTTTGAAGCCTGTAATGTGGCAAAAGGTCGCAAAGTTCAAGGGGGCCGAATACTTTCGCAAGGCACTGTATCTGAAATAAAAAGTAACCTTATTTACATAAATATACAGACTCTTTGCTATGAGACTTGAAGTTTTAGCTCAGGTGTGTTCTGTTTCCATTGATCATCCTTGAGATGTTTCTACAACTTGATTGGAGTCCACCTGTGGTAAATTCATTTGATTGGACATGATTTGGAAAAGTACACACCTGTCTATATAAGGTCTCACAGTTGACCGTGCATGTCAGAGCTAAAACCAAGTCCTGAAGTCGAAGGAGTTGTCCGTAGAGCTCTGAGACAGGATTCTGTCGAGGCACACATCTGGGGAAGGGTACCAAAACATTTAAGGTGCCCAAGAACACAGTGGGTGCCATCATTCTTAAATGAAAGAAGTTTGGAACCACCAAGACTCTTCCTAGAGCTGGCTGCCCGGCCAAAGTGAGCAATCGGGAGAGAATGGCCTTGGTCAGGGAGGTGACCAAGAACCAGAGTTCCTCTGTGGAGATGGGGGAAACTTCCAGAAGGACAACCACCTCTGCAGAACACTATCAATCAGGCCTTTATGGTAGAGTGGCCAGACGGAAACCACTCCTCAGTAAAAGGCACTTGACAGCCCGCTTGGTTTTCCGAAAGGCACCTAATGGACTCTGACCATTTAGAAACAAGATTGTCTGGTCTGAAACCAAGATTGAACTCTTTGGCCTGAATGCCAAGCGTCACATCTGGAGGAAAAGCTGGCACCATCCCTACAGTGAAGCGTGGTGGAGGCAGCATCATGCTGTGGGGATATTTTTCAGCGGCAGGGCCTGGGAGACTAGTCAAGATCAAGGGAAAGATTAACTGCCCCCTGACTATGGCAAGGTTCACCTTCCAACAGGACAACGACCAAGCAAACTGCCAGACAACGCAGGAGTGGCTTTGTGACCATGAATGTCCTTGAGTGGCCCAGCCTGGAGAGACCTGAAAATAGCTGTGTAGCGACGATCCCCATCAACCTAACAGTGCTTGAGAAGAATGGGAGAAACTCCCCAAATACAGGTGTGCCAAGCTTGTAGCGTCATACCCAAGAAGACCTGAGGCTGTATTCACTGCCAAAGGTGTTTCATCAAAGTACTGAGTAAAGGGGCTGAAATACTTATGTAAATGTGATATTTAAATGTTTTGTGTAGATGGATGGGGGGGGGGGGAACAATTTAATCAATTTTAGAATAAGGCTGTAATGTAAACAAATGTGGAAAAAGTCTAGGTCTGAATACTTTCTGAATGCACTGTAAGCTGGTAGCATAGCTAGCGTACAGAAATCTGTGGTAGTAGTCAGTCGTTTTAACTGCTGTTGATTAGTGACGATGGCATGAACATGTATTGGGGTTGACATCCATACAAGCATTACACTCCCATTTTTGTCTCAACATAAAAACAGCCTAAACATAGGCTAATTTTGCTGGGCCACAGCATCTTGTTTCAGTTGTTGGTTGAGTTCCATTTACTTTTTTTTATTGCCTCTATCTGACCGTTCAGAACCATAACGCTATAAGGCCATCTGCCTCATCGAGTGTGCATCATTTTCGTGACCTTGTCAGCCAACCTGATGATAGACTTTAGTTTTTGAGAGCTTACATGAATGAAAATTCTGGGCAAGTGCTGTGAATTTCCTATTAATCCGTTGGGCAATTGTGTACATGGGCAGCACCAGTTAGTGTGATACTACTGATGATGATGATGATGATGATGATGATGATTTAACTGTTTTTCGAGGTTAACTTGAGTTAAATGTCCAATGCCGCTATTTTTATCTCAATCAAATAATTTCCTGGTAACAATTAGTACCCTGCTGTGATAGTTTTCAATTAAAGTGGTCAAAAAGAAACAGCTTATTACCTGTTGGTCTGTCTGAGTGGGGAGGGGAAAACTAGCTGTTCACTAAATTATTTATTTGTCTATTAATGTCACCAACACTCCATCTCACCAAAACAGGCTGAAATTTCAGTCTTTTCAAACAGCAGGTACACTAAAAGGGCTTTAATCTTCACAGTAGTGGGGGAGGGAAATCACAGGAAAATCATGTTTTTGCCTGCACTGGGCCACCATATCTATGTGACTGTCTTTTATCCTTTCTACCACTTTAGCTCTCGTACGTATACAATTACCACCATCCTCAGTCCCTTTTACCCTCTGGCTGTGTGTCTGGTCTGTAAGGAGCAGCCTGTAAAAACTGGCTTAGTCCTGCTGGCTTAGTGTTCCAGCCTTTTACCATGTGTGTTTCACTTCTCCCAGCACTGCTTTGTCTGTTTTTAAAAGCATCCTTGTGTGTTTCTCTTACTGCTCCATCACAGTCCACTGCTCTCATCTAGCCTACTAGCACTGTTAATCTCTATCATTACCCTACATTCCCTGGATTTGCTGTTGTCTCAGTTCCTTTCATATTTATATGTATTCATCCAAATCTCCTAATCTCTCAATAGCCTAAATCGGTGTGGTTTACCCAAACGTGAACAGCTGATCATAAAGGGACCTGCCCGGCCCAATCCCCTGCCTAAATGCAGATTGGGCTCTTACGCTAATGCTCTAGATATCTGTCTGGCGGCAGGTTTGACTAATAGTCGCCTTCGATATAAAAATATCTATTCTGGACAACCATAGTCAGCCTATAGCCAACACCTTTTTAAAAATGTTAATACATGAATTAGTGTGAGGCATGTGTTTCTGTCACGTTACACAACCCAACCCTGAATAGGAAGTGCCAAAGATTGATGGCTAATTCAAGTGCTCTGTTTTTTGGCCGAAGCAGTAGTGTTTCCCACCTCAGGAAATGAGTTGCTTGGTCTTCAGTCACGCAGGCTCACTTGCTTCAGGATGAGATCTGCATTATTCATGTTGTTGGCGAGACTGGGGTAAACCAGGGACAGATTGCTTGGAGGGGGGAGTTGTACACTCATGCAGTCAGGACAACTGACAGATACTCCCAGATTCTTGTTTCCAGAGGGATTGAGCCAGCAAAGTGTGTTACAGTACCAGTCAAAAGTTTGGACACTGACTCATTCAAGGGTTTTTCTTTATTTTTACTATTTTCTACATTGTAGAATAATAGTGACGACATCACAACTATGAAATGACACACATGGAATCATGTAGAAACCAAAAAAGTTTTAAACAAATCAATATATTTTACCTTCTTCAAATAGCCACCTCTGCCTTGATTACAGCTTTGCACACTCTTGGCAGACCATGTCAAATTCCCAGATGGCCTGGTCAAAGTCCAGAAATAATCCCAATTGAGATGTTGCGACAGGACTTGAAATGAGCAGTTCATGCTTAAAACCCCACAAATGTCGCTCCGTTAAAAATAGTTCTGCATGCATTAGTGAGCCAAAATTCCTCCACCGCGACGTGAGAGACTACAGGAAGCATTTGGTTGCGGTATTTATTTATTTATTTATTTAACCTTTTATTTAACTAGGTAAGTTAGTTAACAAATTCTTATTTACAATGACGGTCTACCAAAAGGTCTCCTGCGGGGGCCGGGGATTAAAAAAATAAATGCAATATAAATATAGGACAAAACACACATCACAATGAGCGACCCAACACTACATAAAGAGAGACCTAAGACGACAACAGCAAAACATGACAACATAGCATGGTAGCAACACGTCAACATAGTAGCAACACATGGTAACAGTACAAAAACATGGTGCAAAGTCAACAGCACAAAGGTTGAGAAGGTAGAGACAACAATACATCATCATACAAAGCAGCCACAGCTGACAGTAAGTGTCCATGATTGAGTCATTGAATGAAGAGATTGAGATAAAAAACGGTCCGGTTTGAGTGTTTTGTTGCAGCTCGTTCCAGTCGCTAGCTGCAGCGAACTGAAAAGAGGAGCGACCCAGGGATGTGTGCTTTGGGGACCTTTAACAGAATGTGACTGGCAGGACGGGTGGAGGATGAGGGCTGCAGTAGATATCTCCGATAGGGGGGAGTGAGGCATAAGAGTGTTTTTATAAATAAGCATCAACCAGTGGGTCTTGTGACGGGTGTACAGAGATGACCAGTTTACAGAGTAGTATAGAGTGCAATGATGTATCCTATAAGGAGCATTGGTGGCAAATCTGATGGCTGACTGGTAAAGAACATCTAGCTGCTCAAGAGTAATCTAGCATGGGTAGGATGGTCATCTGAATCAGGGTTAGTTTGGCATCTGGGGTGAAAGAAGAGTGACTACGATAAATCTAGCCATGGTTTCCTCTAACTTTAGCCTGCTGCTTTGATATGTGCTGAGAGAAGGACAGTGTACCGTCTAGCCATACCCCCAAGTACTTGTATGAGGTGACTACCTCAAGCTCTAAACCCGCCGAGCTAGTAATCACACCTGTGGGGAGAGGGGCATTCTTCTTACCAAACCACATGACCTTTGTTTTGGAAGTGTTCAGAACAAAGTTAAGGGTAGTGAAAGCTTGTTGGACACTAAGAGAACTTTGTTGTAGAGCATTTAACACAAAATCCAGGGAGGGGCCAGCTGAGTATAAGACTGTATCATCTGCATATAAATGGATGAGAGGGCTTCCTACTGCCTGAGCTATGTTGTTGATGTAAATCAAGAAGAGCGTGGGAGCTAGGATTAAGCCTTGGGGTACTCCCTTCGTTAGCAAATCAGGCTAAAGACCCCTCAGACACCAATACTCGTTGGCCGGCCCACAAGAATGGAATGGTCTACCTTCCAGCTCATTGCAGCTAAACGTGGCACAACCAATTATTCAGTGTAAGGGGGCAATTACTTTTTCACACAGGATAATTGGGTGTTGCATAACTTTGTTAATTAAATAAGCATCCTTTTTAATTTTTGAGAACTCGGTTTCCTTTATCTAATATTTAGGTTTTGGTTGAAGAGCTGATAACATTCAGTATATAAAAAAACATGCAAGAAAGGGGCCAAATATTTGCGTGTGTAATAATATATGCAATTTTTTATTTGTGTGACATTTATTCCTGTTTATTTCTCTTAAATTAATGTTATTACACCTACATACATCTCTTGAGATTTGTGCACCCGATCTGTGGATGGTCTGCTGTCTAATGACTTTAGGACCATAACAAGCTTACAGGACCTTATCACTTCTACCTTTGTTAATGTAAGAACAGGCTACTCCTCTCAACCAAATGCAGGACCACTCAAATTAAGTTCCAGTTCTCTGGTTTTGATCAAACATCAATATTTAAAGAATTACATGGCATAAAATTATTGTTCTTTTCACATCTAATTATTTTCATATTCCTCTCCATTTGCTGGCTGAGAAGGCCCTTGTCACAGTGTGTGAGAAGCATGGTGCGCATTTAGTGCTGGGTTCATGCTTTTTCCACACCTGAGCACACTGCGTGAGGGAAGCTGGGTAAATATTTAACATTATCATCTCCCTGTTCCTCCACTTCTGCCTTCAAACTGCCACCGCTCAACACAATGCCACAGTGCTGCTGTCACTGACAGAACGAGTTAAAAGTCAGCACCACTTCTGTGGTGATGGCACACTACACACTGGCAACTTACAAAAAAACAATAATTATGGATGACTGAACATGCCATGTTGGCCCGGTGATGTAACGCTCCGAAAGTTATCCAGCTCAGTTGGTCACGTGATAGAGAAGCAGTGTCAGCTGTTACCGTCTCCCTGTCGACTGATGGTAAATATTTTACATTGTGCTGCTTTCTCTTCCTCGATACAGTACTCTTCCCCACCTAGAGTGCTCTGGACAGCAGTGATTTCCCCTTTGCCAGCCCAGCAGTGATGAAACTCTAACGGCCTCTTATGATGGGAAAGCTTTCAGGGGTTTCTAAAAGGAGCTGTTAATTTGAAACATTGTGAATGAACCTGGTGAATGATCTGTACCTTGAAAATGGTCAAGGAAAGCAGAGGGGGAAAAAACCCAGAGGAAAGGTCAGACCCACAAAAAAAAAACGACACAGTTTTTAATGGTTTTGAAAATTGCGACGGTTCCACAAAGTTTTAATGTCACTTGCACAAGTACAGTGAAGTCTTTCTTGCAAGCTCTAAACCCAATGATGCTTTGATCAATATCAATGTAGTAAAACAAAAATAAGATGGGTGTGGATTATTTAGCAGTTATATTTGACAGTGTGTTCTTAGGTGTACAACTAAGGGGCATCTGCTCCAACCCTACAATGATCAGACTTCCACTAAGTGCTAGTTTCAGTCTTTTGACTTCTGGAAGGTCTATTCCTCTGTTCAATTCTGTTATCTATAGCTGCTTACTCAAATTCAAGTTCCCTAGCTACCCTTTAAAAACATTTTTTTTTTTACAACTAATGCTTAAAATGTTGGAGTGAAATTTGAACCTCTACTTTGAGCTTTCAAGTGCTAGGCATTTTCAAGCTCCAGCAAACGTTTGACTTTCATGTCGTTGAAGGGTGGGCCACCGTGGTATTTCCTGCAGGAGGATTTGTATTGTGTATGGGAGAACGATTAGGGAACGCTTTAAGGCTTTCCCCTCTCAGATGTGTATTCCCCCTTCTAATTACACCTTGTTTACCCTCATGTATTTGGGTTTTTGTTAAGCACTTTGGTCTACTACACAGAACAAAAATATAAATGCAACAGTTTTAAAACATTTTACTGCGTTACAGTTCATATAAGGAAATACATTAATTAGGCACTAATCTATGGATTTTACATGACTGGGAATATAGATATGCACCTGTTGGTCACATAACCTTTTTTTTAGAGGCATGGATCAGAGGCAAGTAGAGGCATGGATCAGAACCAGTGTGACCACTATTTGCCTCATGAAGTGCTATACATCTTCACATAGAGTTGATCATGCTGTTGATTGTGGAATGTTGTCCCACTCCTTTAATGGCTGTGCGAAGTTGCTAGATATTGGAGGGAACTGGAACACTATCTCTCGTACACGTTGATCCAGAGCATCCCTAACATGCTCAATGGATGACAGGTATGTTGAGTATGCAGGCCATGGAAGAACTGGGACATTTTCAGCTTCCAGGAATTGTCTACAGAACCTTAATGCACAGCCCCATGTCATATCACGCTGAAAAAGGAGGTGATGGAGGTGGATGAATAGTGCGATAATGTGCTTCCAGGATCTCGTCACGGTATCTCTGTGCATTCAAATTGCCATTGATGAAATGTGATTGTGTTAGTTTTCTGTAGCTTATGTTGACATCAGCAAACCACTCACCCACACGACTCCATACACTGTCAGTCACCTGCCCGGTTAATTTTTTAAAACCGGGATTCATCCGTGACAAGCACACTTCTCCAGTGTGGCAGTGGCCATTGAAGGTGGGCATTTTCCCACTGAAGTCGGTTATGACGGCGAACTGCAGTCAGGCCAAGAGCCTGGTGAGGACGACAAGCACCCAGATGAGCTTCCCCGAGACTTTCTGACAGTTTGTGTGAAAATTCTTTGGGTGTGCAAACCCAGTTTCAGCAAATGTGCGAGGGGTGGCTGGTCTCAGATGATTATGCAGATGAAGAAGCTGGATTTGTAGGTCCTGGGCTGGCGTGGTTACATGTGGTCTTCAGTTGAGGCTGGTTGAGCTTACTGACAAATTCTCTAGAACAACGTTGGATGTGGTTTACGGTAGAACTGAACATTCAATCCTCTGGCAACAGCTCTGGTGGACATTCATGCAGTCGGCATGCCAAATGCATGCTCCCTCAATTTAAGACATCTGTGGCATTGTGTTGTGACAAAACTGCCCATTGTAGTAGTCTTTTTTTTGTGTGTCCCCAGCACAAGGTGCCCCTGTGTAATGATCCTGCTGTTTAATCAGCTTCTTGATTATTATACATTATTATACACCGTCAGGTGGATGGATTATCTGGGAAAGGAGAAATGCTCACTATCAGGGATGTAAACAAGTTTGTGCACAACATTTTAGAGAAATAAGCTTCATGTGCTTATGGAACATTTCTGGGATCTTTTTATTTTCACTCATGAAACATGGGACCAACACTTTTACATGTTGCATTTTTATAATTTTGTTCAATATAGTTCATCCACTATGACGCAATGGAAGTTGTTCCAACAGTTGTTGAAGAGACTTTGTCAGTGCTTGGCCGTATAGTTCTATGGGTATGCCTGTTGCGGTGACTATATTACTGCCACACCGGCAGTCGTGAGTCATGACCGCAGTAAAATTCCACTTGACTGAGCCACTAATCTGCTTTTATGGACTCCGGACTAGAGGTCGACCGATTTATGATTTTTCAACACCGATACCCATTATTGGAGGACAACAAAAAAAAGCAATACCGATTTAATCAGACTATATTTGTATATATGTGTGTATATTAATGACAATTACAACAATACTGAATGAACAATTAACACTTATTTTAACTTAATATAAAACATCAATAAAATGAATTTAGTCTCCAAATAAATAATTAAACATGTTCAATTTGGTTTAAATAATGCAATTTTTTAAAAGTAAAAGTACAATTTTTTGCCATGTAAAAAAGCTAACGTTTAAGTTCCTTGCTCAGAACATAAGAACATATGAAAGTTGGTGGTTCCTTTTAACATGAGTCTTCAATATTCCCGGGTAAGAAGTTTTAGGTTGTAGTTATTCTAGAATTATTTATCTCTATACCATTTGTATTTCGTATACCTTTTGACTATTGGCTGTTATTATAGGCACTATAGTATTACCAGCCTAATCTCGGGAGTTGATAGGCTTGAAGTCATAAACAGCGCAATGCTTGAAGCATTGCGAAGAGCTGCTGGCAAACGCAGGAAAGTGCTGTTTGAATGCTTACGAGCCTGCTGCTGCCTACCACCTCTGTCAGACTGCTCTATCAAATCATAGACTTAATTATAATATAATAACACACAGAAATACGAGCCTTAGTTTCTGGATTTGACCATATAATTTCGAAAACAAAACATTTACTCTTTCAGTGAAATACGGAACCGTTCTGTATTTTATCTAACGGGTGGCATCCATAAGTCTAAATATTGTTGTTACATTGCACAACCTTCAATGTTATGTCATAATTATGTAAAATTCTGGCAAATTAGTTCTCAACGAGCCAGGCAGCCCAAA
Organism: Oncorhynchus mykiss; assembly: GCF_013265735.2. Lineage (NCBI taxonomy): Eukaryota > Metazoa > Chordata > Actinopteri > Salmoniformes > Salmonidae > Oncorhynchus > Oncorhynchus mykiss. The sequence goes on along the minus strand of NC_048584.1, from coordinate 6,283,331 downwards.
ATGTTGCATATACCCTGACTCTGCGTGCAATGAACGCAAGAGAAGTGACACAATTTCCCTAGTTTAATATTGCCTGCTAACATGAATTTCTTAACTAAATATGCAGGTTTAAAAAAATACCTCTGTATTGATTTTAAGAAAGACATTGAGGTTTATGGTTACGTACATTCGTGCAACGAATGCGCTTTTGTTAAATCATCCCTCGTTTGGTGAGTTGGCTGTAATTGTTTTGAAGAAATGGTCTTCATGCAGTTCGCAACGAGCCAGGCGGCCCAAACTGCTGCATAGACCCTGACTCTGTTGCCCAGAATGCAAGAGAAGTGACACAATTTCCCTAGTTAAAAGAAATTCATGTTAGCAGGCAATATTAACTAAATATGCAGGTTTAAAAATATATACTTCTGTGTATTGATTTTAAGAAAGGTGTTGATGTTTATGGTTAGGTTCACATTGGTGCAACGACGGTGCTTTTTTCGCGAATGCGCTTTTTAAATCACCCGTTTGGCGAAGTAGGCTGTGATTCAATGATAAATTAACAGGCACTGCATCGATTTATACGCAATGCAGGACAAGCTAGATAAACTAGTAATATTATCAATCATGCTTAGTGATTATGTTAAGATTGATAGTTTTTTTTAATAAGATACGTTTAATGCTAGCTAGCTCCTTGCTGCACTCGCATAACAGGTCCTGCCATGCAGTGTCCTCGGAGTGCAATGTTAATCGACCATGATCGGTGTCCAAAAATGCCGATTACCGATTTGTTATAACTTGAAATCAGCCCTAATTAATCAGTCATTCCGATTTTAATTGGTCGACCTCTACTCTGGACATGCTTTGGTAGTACCCAACTACCATAAGGTCCTAATGGACTGGTACTCAGGGCTCTTGTCCCTCTAAGACCCATAGGTCTTATGTGTAGACCTATTAGCCCAAACCTGTGGGGGAAAAAATAAACACTGTAATTATTACCCATGGCAGGAAAAACCTAAAACAAAACTGATTTTAAGATGTATTTTGGTACATAATTGAACAAGCCTTTACTCCAACATGAATTTAAATTTGAGCAATCGCCTTTGAGCGTGGACTTTATTATTATGCATACTGGATGGACTGGTTACCTTATGCTACGCTCAAATGTGTGTGTATATATATATATATATATATATATATATATATATATATATATATATATATTTTTAAATTATCCATGAGTCTGGGAGAGAACGTATAGCCTGGGCAATGCTGTTGGTTGTTTTGCAGGGAGGCTTACAATTAGCCTATATTTAGTGATTTAAAAAAAAAATTTGAATAGCATAATAAGAGGATTTTATATTTTCATAATTAATTACCTTCAGTTATACAAAATATTTCCACACCTTGCGTTTCCATCTCTCTTTTAGAACTTTCTCGAGCACGCAGAAAGGCTGTCAACAGTTTTGTGAAATATGTTTAGTTGCGAATACATGTTACTATCGATGTTCCCGAACAGATTTCACTTGGTTCCCAAATTTAAGCACGGGGTAGCTCCAGGAACAAGGTTGGAGAGCCCATGGCGTTCAGAGTTTGGGCGGAATATCACGTGTCTGGCAGCAAGAGCATGCATCTCACACAGTGGTTGATATGTGGAGAGAAATAAGTGTCATTTATTTCTCAGCTGCTCATTATGCACATGCTCTGCTATAAACCCGAAGTAGCCTAAAAAACGGACCGGCTGGGAACGCATGGCCTCCAGACATCTGTGCATACAGATGTCATGTATACCCCCCCCCCCCCCCCCCGCCTCTGTTCCTGCCCATTTGATAATAGTCCATTCTAAATCTTAACAAATAGTACATATTCAGGAAAGAGAATAGTGTGATGGGTGAAAATATGTTCACTGATGAGAGTGCAGCCTGAGGCAAGGAACAGAGCCCAAGCTTTTTTCTCTCTACTTTCTCTAATCAATAGCCTGTAGTCGCACCATGCTGCTCATGTTTGGATATTTGTTAAGACGAGATTTGTATCGGGACATCTAAAGTTGCCAAATAACTCCTAAAACTAGCATATAGGACCAGTTTTTAATCGATTTTATTATTGTTTTAAATGTTCACTTAAGCTCAAAATAGCCACTTAATATGCTCACTTGCACATTAGGCCTAATGGGGAAAAATATCATTTTATTCAAGCTGACAAGTTCAATTCTACCTACTATAAAATGTCAAGGGACAAATGGCATATCTTGTCAGCTAAATTAACAAGCCTATAACATAGGCCAGCTCATTGTGTTCTTCTGAAATGTTCTTAATTTAAATGTTTCTTTAGACATGACTAATGGATTTACTGTGATGGTGTACAATATATTATATTAAATCAAATGTATTCATAGAAAATGTAGATGTTTCAAAGGCACGCATCAGGCTTGTATGTGTGGAGGCCTGAAGATTCTAATGTGTTTGTTAATTAACGGTCACTTACTGTGAGACTGGCAGTCTTTTTCATGACAATAACCGGCTGACAAATTTCATGACTGCCACAGCCCCAGCTAATGTATCTGGCAACAGACCGTATATCTTGCTGCCAATATCTTGCTCATGAACTAAGAGCAATTTTTCCATCTTCGGTGTAGGGTTTGGCATTTTCCATCCACTGTCGATTTTATATTCACCACTGTCATGTGTGCGGCCTCTAGGTCACCAGGCTGCTCGTTATGGCGCACACCTGTCACCATCGTTACGCGCAGCTGCGCGTCATCAGACTCACCTGGACTCCATCACCTCCTTGATTACCGTCCCTATATATGTCACTCCCTTTGGTTTCTTCCCCAGGCATTATTGTTTCAGTTTCCTGTCTGTGCGTCCGTGTTTCTTGCTTTGGATTGTTTATTTTATTAAAACACTTGCTTCCCGACTCTCAGCGCATATCGTTACAACCACAGTATGTTCACTTTGCTGATCTAGCTGCTGTAGGCTTTACCTAGTCTTTACCTAGCTATCCCTGTGGTTCTAGCTTTATATCTGGCCTTAGATGACAGTGCAGCCATTGGGGACCTCAAATGGACTGGGCATAAATTAATGATGTTTTCTGTCCTTCAAGAAGGTTTGATGGGAGTTTTAAGTTTCTCCCACAATGGCATGTTGCATTATTCATTAGACTTGTCAGTCTTTCTTTGAATATCCTTGTGTGTCTTCCACCTGAGCTCATTCAAATATCATAAGTGACTTTTATGGTATCCCTCGCGAACATTCTTGGATGCTCCCCATCAGCATCTTAGTCTTACAACAACCTCCACTTGTGATCACTTAATTTAGCTGATTCAATTTGTTTCCCCTTTCTTACTCTCCTATCCCATTCTATATCACTACTTGTCTACTCTGTTACTCCCTCTCTCGATTTCCCTATGGTTTTCTCCCTTGTCCTTTCGTCCACTTCCCTGTGTTTTGTTGACCGGTGCTCCCCCAGAGGGAGGCTCTTGTTTTTCATTAAAACACTGTGCCCTTTGTGTGTTGGTCCACATCAATCACGAGCCACTGCTCCTCTCATCACCACTCTCCCAAAAACAGGGTTACTTCAAGTGGGGACTCAACCACAGGGCCATGAGCACCCAGAGATCCCAGCCCAAATGAACCAACTCAAGGGGGTCCCGGCAAAGGATTAGACAGAAAGAGGACTGTGGAGTTCACCTCATTTGCAGATGTGCAGCTTAGAGCTGACACACCGACAAGAGACAATGTACAGATATGGCATCACTGAGGCATATACATCTAGGTGGCATGTCTGTACTGAAACTTTATATGGCCCCTCATTGTTGAACGTTGACAAAGTACAAACATGGCAATAGATGTATTCACTATGGACCTGGCTCAGCACTTTAGTCAGTAAGTGTTGTGGAGGTGCCTCTACACCAGAAGATGGAAGTCTTAACTGACCTATTTCTGTTCTCCTGTACTCTCCACATATACACTACCATTAATAAGTTTGGTCATTTTAGAAAAGTCCTCATTTTTTAACTTAAAGGAAACAACAGTTCTTGTCCATTTAAAATTACATCAAATGGATCAGAAAATTGATCAGAAATGCAGTGTAGACATTGTTAATGTTGTAAATGACTATTGTAGCTGGAAACGGCTGATTTATGGAATATCTACAGAGGCCCATTATCAGCAACCATCACTCCTGTGTTCCAATGGCACGTTGTGTTAGCTAATCCAAGTTTATCATTTTAAAAAGGCTAATTGATCATTAGAAAACCCTTTTGCAATTATGTTAGCACATCTGAACACTGTTGTGCTGATTTAAAGAAGCAATAAAACTGGCCTTTAGACTAGTTGAGTGTCTGGAGCATCAGCAGGTTCGATTACAGGCTCAAAATGGCCAGAAACTAAGCACTTTCTTCTGAAACTCAGCAGTCTATTCTTCTGAGAAGTGAAGGCTAGTCTTAAGAAGGCCAGTTTTATTGCTTTCAAAAATGAGGACATTTCTAAGTGACACCTAACTTTTGAACGGTAGTGTACCTGTGGTTAAACTTTAGTGCCTGCAGAAGAGTAAGAAACTGACTCTGAGCATTTAGGCTAGTTCATAACCCATGGGCTCCACTGGGGTATTTTTGCCATGGAAAGGAGGCCAGTCAGCCAAAAAGGTTCCGGTTCAGCACTATAGAGAATGCTTTGAGACAGTTTCTCATTATAGGAAAGACTAATTGGGTTTCACAACATTTGGTGACCGTCTATCTGGTGACGGTAGCTGTGAATAGATGCATGTGTGTCAGTTGGAGTTTGCCTAGGTTTGTTAGGCTGTGACCAAGGCCTGGAAAGTATGAAAATGAAGTGTGTGTTCTAGTGCCTCAGACAATTTGTCTAGATCACTCCTGAAGTCAAATACTCAACTTCATGCAAACTCACACATCCTGTTGTATTAAGTGGATTTGCACAACATTTGTTTTGTGTTTCACCCCCCACCCACCAAGTTTGTTTTTGTAAATGACATCCATACACCATTTCCATTTAATCCTTACTTGAATTATCTTTTTATTCTCTTCTCAGGGGACAGGTGTTACTTGCAGGTTGCTGACAAACTGTCTCAATGATTTCTGTGTTTTAATGGAACGAAGTTGTGTAATTTGTTGTGTAATTTGTTACGTCTTGTAGGCCTACAGTATGTAAGATTGTGTTGCACTCTGCAGTCGTAATTGTTTTGCATTGAAGAGGGTGCAGTAGTGTTTTCCTCTTGGTCCCCTCTGGATTCGGCCTCCTGTTCCAAATCTCATTCTGTTCTGCTCTAATTGTTTTAACCTCCTATTCCCCAAGGAGATAATGCTGTTCTAATCACAGTACTTACAGGAATATGGGATTGCTCGCTGTTTGAGCGCATGAGGCTCAAACCCCAAGTCCTTGTGGGAATATAGGCTAGAATCGACTGTGGAAGGCCACAGCGTTTGTGACAAGTTCAACCCATGCAGGGATTATGATCCCAGGCGCTTTCTTCATTTATATGGGCTGATGTTAGGGCTTCTGTTTCCTGATATACTTGGTGTGGTTTTATGTATTCTATTAACAGCTGGCCAGTGGATTTCCTTTCTTTACTCAACTTGGTCTTCATCGTCCAACAACGGTGAATTGTGAGTCTTGACTACATTTTATTTTCTTTCTGTTCCATTTTCAGGATGACACTGGTGCATATCTTATAGACCGAGACCCCACATACTTTGGGCCGGTGCTGAACTACCTGAGGCATGGCAAGCTGGTGCTCAACAGGGACCTGGCTGAGGAAGGTAAGACTGGGCATGTGATATGCATATTACTGCCAAGGTGCACAGTGAAGCAGTTGGTTTCCAATGTCAGCTTTCAAGTATTCTCCGTAGCAGTCCATTCAGTATGTTGATCATTCTTGCCAGGATAGATTCTAAATGTGTGTTTTTGAAGGTGTCTTGGAGGAAGCCGAATTCTACAATATCACATCATTAATAAAGCTCCTCAAGGACAAGATCAGGGAACGTGACTGCAAAACATTACAGGTAGGTGAACTTCTCAATTGACACATTGTGCTCTATTGATTTTATATTCATTTATTTTAAACCCGTATCAATTTTATTTGTCACATACACATGTTTAGCAAATGTTTTGCGGGTGTAGTGAAATGCTTGTGCACAAAAAAACAAAATCTTGCAAAGTTGCTTAGGGCAGTTCTGCTTCTAGCTCCTATCTTTCGGCGCCATCTTGTGATTTTTTTATCACTTTGGGGGTTCCTGGCCTTGGCTGAGTCCACTGTTAGAGTAAATGCACCTGCTCTATCCCATGCTTCAGTATCTCTCTGCCTGTGTACCTGTGTCTGTGTGCCTGTGTCTGTGTGACTTTGTCTGTGCCTGTGTCTGTGTCTGTGTGCCTGTGCCTGTGTGCCTGTGTCTGTGTGCTTCTGTCTCTGTGCCTCTGTCTCTGTGCCTCTGTCTCTGTGCCTCTGTCTCTGTGCCTCTGTCTCTGTGCCTCTGTCTCTGTGCCTCTGTCTCTGTGCCTCTGTCTCTGTGCCTCTGTCTCTGTGCCTCTGTCTCTGTGCCTCTTCTCTGTGCCTCTGTCTCTGTGCACATGTCTGTCTGTTGACTTTCCGTTGACTTTCAATTGCTAGCAACAAAAAAAAGCCGATAAATAAAACTGTAGGCCAAAAGGGCCGGGAGAAAATAAATCCCATTGCTAAATAATGCTTTTTATTAATTGATGGCAATACCAGTCGATGGAAATACATTTGACCATCATGCTTATTGGTTTATAGGTTAATTTGCATCATTAGTTGAATTAATTTGGCCTGTATTTTCGTGTGTACCTTATTTATCCAACACAACTGTCACACCCGCACAGCATACCGAGCCTATTTTGAGCAGGATTTCTCCTGCAGTGCCTCAGCTGGTTGCTGCTGGAGTAAAACGTGTGCTTTTATAAGCACATTCATTGTGCAACCATTTTTAAATGAAATCGTGTGTTAAACGTTTTGGTGCGTGATAAAGAAGAGCTACTGTTTTTAATTCTCAACTGGTAATTGAAGCACGCCTCCCATTCAATTGCAGGAAGCAGCCTACCAGCGTGTCACCCACCACTTTACAATGTGAGTTGGAGGCAGTGTGCGTTTTGAAAACTACTTAGACCTGAATGTTTTATTTCATATTATGAGTCATGTCTTACCTCCCGTCAAAGTAGCCTATAGGCAAAAACTTCATAGGCGGCTCATGAGTTTCAAGTTTGGGGAAGCTTACAATTTATCCTACCGTTATGCGTGCCAGTTATGATTTTCATGTGCCCATTTTCGTGGAACAGTTTCATTTCAATAGTAACGTTTTCGTTTCGCAAATTCATTGTCATGTAGTTTATCATAGAAATCAGAATTACAAAAAGCTCAGTTAACATTGATACACTGATCCATTGGTGGCTAAAGAAATGAGCGCATGGAACTCAGACTGTAGGCCAATGCAGCAGTAGGCCTATAACTATCATTGCTCTTTCACACTGAGGACTGGTGATTATCAAGTGTGAGATTGTTGGACAGATTTTTCAAACTAAAATAAAGACATATACAGTTGAAGTCGGAAGTTTACATACACTTTAGCCAAATACATTTAAACGTATATTTTTCACAATTCCTGACATTTAATCCCAGTGAAAATTCATTGTCTTAGGTCAGTTAGGATCACCGCTGTATTTTAAGAATGTGAAATTGATTTATTTCAGCTTTTATTTCTTTCACCACATTCCCAGTGGGTCAGAAGTTTACATACACTCAATTAGTATTTGGTAGCATTGCCTTTAAATTGTTTCATTTGGGTCAAAGGTTTCGGCTAGCCTTCCACAAGCTTCCCATAATAAGTTGGGTGAATTTTGGCCCATTCCTCCTGACAGAGCTGGTGTAACTGAGTCAGGTTTGTAGGCCTCCTTGCTCGCGCATGCTGTTTCAGTTCTGCCCACACATTTTCTATGGGATTGAGGTCGGGGCTTTGTGATGGCCACTCCAATACCTTGACTTTGTTGTCCTTAAGCCATAACTTTGGAAGTATGCTTGTGGTCATTGTCCATTTGGAAGATCCATTTGCGACCAAGCTTTCACTTCCTGACTGATGTCTTGATGTTGCTTCAATATATTCACATCATTTTCCTACCGCATGATGCCATCTATTTTGTGAAATGCACCAGTCCCTCCTGCAGCAAAGCACCCCCACAACATGATGCTGCCAAGCACACGGTTGGGATGATGTTCTTCAGCTTGCATGCCTCCCCCTTTTTCCTCCAGACATAACGATGGTCATTATGGCCAAACAGTTCTATTTTTGGGATTGATTTGTACTTTTCGCACAAGTACATTCATCTCTAGGAGACAGAACACATCTCCTTCCTGAGGGGTATGACGGCTGCGTGGTCCCATGGTGTTTATACTTGCATACTATTGTTTGTACAGATGAACGTGGTGCCTTCAGGCATTTGGAAATTGCTCCCAAGGATGAACCAGACTTGTGGAGGTCTACAATTTTTTTTCTGCAGTTTTGGCTTATTTTCTTTTTGAGATAAAAAAAATAAAAATACTTGTCATGCACAAAGTAGATGTCCTAACTGACTTACCAAAATGATAGTTTGTTATTAACAAGAAAAATTTGTAGTAGTTGAAAAACAAGTTTTAATGACTCCAACCTAAGTGTATGTAAATTGCCGACTTCAAGTGTGTGTGTGTGCCAGTCAAAAGTTTGGACAGACCTACTCATTCAAGGGTTTTTCTTTATTTTTACTATTTTCTACATTGAAGAATAGTAGTGAAGGCATCAAAACTATGAAATAACACATGGAATCATGCAGTCACCAATAAGGTGTTAAACAAATCAAAATACATTTTAGATTCTTCAAAGTAGACACCCTTTGCCTTGATGACAGCATTGCACACTTGGCATTCTCTCAACCAGCTTCATGATTTAGTCACCTAAAATGCATTTCCATTAACCTAACTTCAATTAGGTGTGCCTTGTTAAAAGTCAATTTGTGGAACCATCAAGCGCTATGATGAAACTGTCTCTCAAGAGGACCGCCACTGGAAACGAAGACCCAGAGTTACCTCTGCTTCAGAGGATAAGTTCATTCGAATAACCAGCCTCAGAAATTGCAGCCCAAATAAATGCTTCAGAGTTCAAGTAACAGACATCAACTGTTCAGAGAAGACTGCAGGACTTCATGGTCAAATTGCTGCAAAGAAACCACTACTAAAGGACACTAATAAGAAGAGGAGACTTGCTTGGGCCAAGAAACATGAGCAATGGACATTAGACCGGTGGAAATCTGTCCTTTTGGTCTGATGAGTCCAAATTTGAGATTTTTGGTTCCAACCGCCGTGTCTATGTAACACAGAGTAGGTGAATGGATTATCTCCACGTGTGGTTCCCATCGTGAAGCATGGAGGAGGTGGTGTGGCGGTGCTTTGCTAGTGACCCTGCCAGGGATTTGTTTAGAATTCAAGGCACACTTAACCAGCATCGCTACCACAGCATTCTGCAGCGATACGCCATCCCATCTGGTTTGCGCTTAGTGGGACAATCAATTATTTCTAAAAGGACATTGAGCCAAGACACCTCCAGGCTGTGTACGGGCTATTTGACCAAGAAGAGTGATGGAGTGCTGCATCAGATGACCTGGCCTCCACAATCACCTAATCTCAAACCAATTGAGATGGTTTGGGATGAGTTGGACTGCAGAGTGAAGGAAATGTAGCCAACAAGTGCTTTACATATGTTGGAACTCCTTTAAGACCGTTGGAAAAGCATTCCAGGTGAAGCTGGTTGAGAGTGCCAAGAGTGTGCAAAGGGTGGTTACTTTGAAGAGCACTTGTTTTGCTTAGTACATGATTCCATATGTGTTATTTCATAGTGTGGATGTCTTCACTATTATTCTACATTGTAGAAAATAGTGGAAATAAATTGAAACCTTTTAATGAGTAGGTGTCCAGACTTGACTGTGTGTATTGTATTTTACCACCCTTTTTCTCCATCTTGTCTGATCGCTGCAACTCCCCAACGGGCTCAGGAGAGGCGAAGGTGGAGTCATGCGTTCGCCTAACCACACTCCTTAACAGCCACCAGCTTAACCCGGAAGTCAGCCGCACCAATGTGTCGGAGGAAACACCGTTCAGCCTGCAGGCACCCGGCCCATCACAAGGAGTTGCTAGGGAGCGATGAGCCAAGTAAAGCCCTCCCTTAACCCGGACGATGCTGGGCAAATTGTGTGCCGTCCTATGGGACTCCCAGCCACGGCCGGTTGTGGCACCCCCTGGGAATGAACCCGGGGCTGTTGTAACGAATCTAGCACTGCGATGCAGTGCCTTAGACCGCTGTGACACTTGGGAGGCCCAGGAACTATATCTTTTTTTAATATTGTTCGCAATGGATGTTAAAAAAACACTTTCCTACATTTCCGTGTAGCAGGCCAGGTACTTCTATGCGTGCTCAGGCACGCATGCTCCCTCAACATTATCAGGACATAGAAAGCAGACATTCTCATTGCTCACATGAAGCACTCCAAACAAAAGACAAATCTGGTAAATGGTTATGAACTAAACCAAAACTTGTTTCTCTCACAAGTGTAGCAGGTTGTGAACTCTGCAAATAATGTTTCCACTCCAAAAATGGCAAATCATCCAAGGGTATACGAGTCGCCCAATGAATGTGCAAGAATTGGTGGGAGACAGCTGACCCATTCTGGAGAGAGACTCGTCTATATCTTCGCCACACACCCCTCCCCTTTTTCTCTCAACACTTTAAATTAGAATCAAGACACATCTTAGATGCTTTTCACTGACAGCTGCAACTGAATAATCAGCTAGGTCTATTGTGATTTGAAACAATCCACAGCAATTTTTTTTGTGGCAGTCATGCTTTCTGTTTCAGTATTTTGAATGATTATATTTCTGTGTAGACAGATGTACCTTTACTTCCCTAATGGACTCACCGCTATGCCATTTATATCCTGTTCTATTGGTTTTCATATCAACTTTATTTCATTGTCCAGAAGCCAAAGGCACAATCCTAGTCATATTAGCAACCCATCCTAGTTGTTGCATATGGAACCGATATCCAGTTGCCTGTTTAGAATGGAGTTTTCAAATCAAAATCAAATGTTATTTGTCACATGCACCGAATAAAAAGAGAAAAAAAAGAGTAAGCGATAAGAATAACAAATAATTAAAGAGCAGCAGTAAATAACAATAGCAGGGGGTACCCGGTCAGAGTCAATGTGCGGGGGCACCAGTGTCGAGGTGCATGTTGGCAAATTTTCGAATATAACTTTTTATTGGCTGCTTCGTTACTTAAGTTGCATGTTCTGTTTCGATGCATTATCGAAATGTTTATTTTGTCATTTTGAGCAACGTGAGTGGACGTCCTAATGGGTTATACACCCAATGCATATGGGTCGGGTAAAGCTCCCACTCTTTCCCCAGGCTCCAGTGAAGCATGTGTACCGGGTGCTGCAGTGCCAAGAGGAGGAGCTCACCCAGATGGTGTCCACAATGTCAGACGGCTGGAAGTTTGAGCAGGTAACGCTGACTCCCATCACAAGGAGAAAAATGTTATTTTATTTGTACTTCCCTCACCCTATCACCCAAACCAATACAATCCATTAATTTGAAAGTCTTTTTTTTTTCTTTTTTCTTTTTTCTTCAGTGTCTTATATGTAATCTAGGCATCCCTCTGCTCTGATTGGTTGTTGTAGCTTGTCAGTATAGGTTATGGGTGGGCCCAGAAGTCAGTTTCTGCTGAATTGTGAAAGGGGAGGAGTCTACTTTCCCAAACCACAGTGGAAAGGTGTGTCCCACAATGTTCTGTCCTTGGGCTGGTGACTGCATGTCTCCTATGTACCCATTCATAACCCTTTTGGCCTCTGTGTATCCCAGCTTTATGCACACAAGGTGGCCATTTTGAGTTGATTTTAAGATGTGTACTGTTTGTCCAACCAAGACCCAAATGAACACTGCACCCTTTGTGTCTGTTTGACTATGTTGTCAGTTTTCTGGTAATACTCCTTGTTATTTACATGTTTTTCTTGACAATGTATTGTCTTAAGAGGACATTTTTGGGACCATGTTTAATCTTTAACATACAGTGCATTCAAAGTATTCAGACCCCTTGATTTTTGTCCACATTTTGTTACGTTATAGCTGTATTCTAAAATGGATTAAGTAAAAATAAATTAATAATAAATCCTCAATCTACACACAATACCCCATAATGACAAAGCAAAATGTTTTTTTATTCATAAAAAATTGACATACCTTATTTACCTTAGTATTCAAACACTTTGCTATGAGACTTGAAATTGAGCTCAGGCGAATCCTATTTCCATTGATCATCCTTGATGTTTCTACAACTTGATTGGAGTCCACCTGTGGTACATTCATCAAAACATTTCTGCTGCATTACAGATCCCAAGAGTATTGAGTCTCCCCTGGCCCCACTGTCCCTGTGGGGAGAGGATCACTGGATCTCCCAGACAGCTGGAATGTCACTAATAGTCTTACAAGGGTCAGACGGGAAACACCTTAAAACACATACTTGACCTTAGCTTAAGGCTCAGCAGCAGTGAGTCTAGTCGTCTGGGGATATGTAACCAATTACTCCTCATTCAGAGCCACTCAGTCCTGGGTTGTTCATTAGGGCACGTTTTCCAACAGAAAATGTAGACGTTTTTTTATTGGAGAAGTTCAGAGAGTACTGCCCAGTTTCACACCCTTTTCTGATATTTTTCTTCAATTTGTGCTACTGAACCCGATCCTGGGCTGCCTTCAGGTTTATTTTTTTATTTTTTTAACTAGGCAAGTCGGTTAAGAACAAAAAATGATTTACAATGACGGCCTACCCCGAGCAAACCCGAACGACGCTGGGCCAATTGTGTGCCGCCCTATGAGACTCCCAATCACGGCCAGTTGCAATTGCGCCTGTAGTCGAACCAGGATCTGTAATGACGCCTCTAGTACTGAGATGCAGTGCCTTAGGCTGCCGAGTGGTGCAGCGGGGTGTGGTGTATGAATGCTTATTCAGAGTTACCTCAGAAAACAAGTGATCTGCAAGTTGACTGCACTTGAAGACACATTTGGGTTCAGTTGAGGTTTTGACCATATCGTTGGACTTGAATGGGTATCGCCATGGGTGAGAACTGACACTGGTTGTACTTGGTACAGTAGCTGGTAGCTATAACATTTAGCAATCAATATAGAGTAGCAAAATACTCTTGCCTCCTGTGTGAGACGTCTCTTGGGAACAACACGGCTCCTGCAGAAGTGGCTAATGAGTCCGGGCATGTCGAGACATGCACACCCACAGAGTACTCTGTACTGTACACATACTGACTGGCTGAACACACGTTAAACGCATTCGACTAAGAGGAGGAACATGTCATATGTATTTTGTAGGCCGAAGTACTCCGCGTTAATTTGCATGACATCACCACCGTCTGCATGTTTGTTTAACAATCTGTTGTCCCTGTCTAAGTTGTGTTATTTGTCCTTAAAAAGTTAACCCTTTAAAGACCCACTCCAGCTATTTGTGAACGTTTCCTGTTGAAAACTGATATTCCAGGTATAAATACAGCACTCTCACTTAATAGTAAATACATTAGGTGACGAGTTGGTCTGTTTGGTGCACTCTGACATTTTAGTTGTGCATTCCATACTGTAACTAGATCACCTGGCTGCACAGCAGTGAGTGACTCAAGGCTCTGGTCTCGTCGTGCTTGTAAACAAACTCCGTGTGATTGGGGACTACCTGTAAGCTTCATAATGAAAAGTTGTGACTGGTGAAATGAAGAACGCAATCTTTATCTCCTTACGTATCACACAAGTTGACTGCAGGTATTTACTTGAATGTAGCTATAAATATGAACTTTTATTATTCTAAATAAACGTAATTAGTAGTAGTTTTGACGGTATTGGAAAACCATCTAGTGGCTAATTTCAAATACCCCGGTGTACGGTATATTACCGACGCCTATAGCCAATTCACATTGTGTTCTGAACTGTTTCAAGCTCATGTTTTCTACCTATTATCTAATGCTTTTTATTACTGTTCAAACTCATCACATTTCTGTTATCTAAGTACACTGTAACCCACTTTCTGTCCTCATTTTGTCTCTGAAGCTAATTATTTCGGTTCTCTCTCTCTCTCTCCTCTCACCCCCCCAGCTGGTCAGCATTGGCTCCTCTTATAACTACGGAAACGAAGACCAATCTGAGTTCCTTTGTGTGGTCTCCAAGGAGCTGCACAACCAATCATACGGCACAAACAGTGAGCCCAGTGAGAAAGCCAAGGTGAGTGTGAACACCGGCAGTCAGGCAAGTGAGAATTCCATGACAAGCTTGTCTGAATAGTGGCTTGTTCTGGATGTCTGAATGTACCACATTTACTAACCTTGCTTCTATGGGACAGTGATAAATGGCCCTGGTTTGCTGACGTAAACGCTCATAGAGGAGTCAATTTTAAAGAAGATGGGTTTGGACTGCTGCACAGAGTAATTAATTGATAAATGCGAATTTTGTATTTTCTGAAAAGTATAAAACATTGGTCAATTAGTTAGGTTAGCGATTGAATTAGCCTTCATTGAATCAAGTCCTTTTTCATAGCAGTTAACATTTACTTTCAACAATTTGGTGTCTAAATAAAAAGGACAGTTCTGTTAGTGTAAAGCTATCAGTCAGACTACACCCTCCCCCCCCAAAAAATCAAATATCCATGTTAGTAGGACCTTGAACATGGGCTTGAGGATTACTGGGACTATTAGTGGGGAAGTTCATTCTCTGAGGGCTTTTGGATCAAATTAGCAGGCCTAGCTGTGGGAATTACTAGTCCCATCTGCAGGTGCCCAGTCCTCCAGGGCATGCTTCACTCACTTATTTTCATCAGGCTCCTTCTAGTCCCAGATTTGGTCATTCTATTGAATTGTTGCAAATAGGCTGCGATTTAAGGGTGTTTTCACACACAGTTTTGAGCTATAGTTTGAATCAGTTGGATTATTTGTTGTGTTGTATTTTTTTCATTTTGGTTCATTTGGTTTCATATTGCCAAATGTCAAACAAACTAAAATGCCCCACCAAAAAACACGTGTTCATGCAAGTAATTTGTTTATTGGGGAAAAATTCTAACGTTAAATCCATCTGACTATCAAGAAGCATAACTTGTGTGTCCCAAACGTCATATGTCTTTCGCTTTGGTCTTCCAACAACATGTGGGAGATAATGGCACAAGGTAAATGGGGGTTGGGGAGGTGGGCAGGCAGGCAGGCAATGAGAGAAGGCATATCGGCTCGATTGGAGATATAGCCTTCAAGTAAGATTCACTTGCAGTCTTCCCTAATCTGCATCAGATGTGCCCATAAATGCAGTGCTACTTACAATGTTTCAGGAATATTAAGTTATGATAGGCTTCTGCTTGCATTTCATCAAAAGCTTACAGTCAAACAACCAATAATCGGCCTACTGCACGCCTCTGGTTATTTTCCTCTGTTTGGTCCGGACTGCATTCACACCTGCAGCCAACCGTACCATGGTGCAAATGGAATCTGACCAAGACCTCCATTTTTGTATGAACCACGGTGCATTGTTTAGTGCACTCCGGATAGTGTTCGCACCAGTCCAAACGAACCAAACTAAGGGGGAAATTGCTCCAAAACAATTTGGTGTGAAAGCCCCCAAGAAGTCTTAGATTAAATCAGATTTATATGTCACTTTGGTACGGAGCAAAGCAATCACAGAGACCGCTTAAGAGAGGGCATATCAGCTCGATTGCAAGTGAATCTTACTAGATGTGAAAGTAGCCTTCCCTCCGACCCGTCAATGTCCAAATGATTAAAAAATATTTTTAAATGTAAAAAAGGATTATATATATATATATATATATATATATATATTTGCTACATTTTTATTTCACCTTTATTTAACCATGTAGGCTAGTTGAGAACAAGTTCTTATTTGCAACTGCGACCTGGCCAAGATCAAGCATAGCAATTCGACACACACCAACACAGAGTTACACATGGAATAAACAAAACATACAGTCAATAATACAGTAAAAAAAAAATAAAAAAGTCTATATACAGTGTGTGCAAATGAGGTAAGATAAGGGAGTTAAGGCAATAAATAGGCCATGGTGGCGAAGTATTACAATATACCAATTAAACACTGGAATGGTAGATGTGCAGAAGATGAATGTGCAAGTAGAGATACTGGGGTGCAAAGGAGCAAGATAGATAAATAAATACAGAATGGGGATGAGGTAGATAGATGGGCTATGTACAGGTGCAGTGATCTGTGAGATGCTCTGACAACTGGTGCTTAAAGCTGGTGAGGGAGACATGAGTCTCCAGCTTCAGTGATTTTTGCAGTTCGTTCCAGTCATTGGCAGCAGAGAACTGGAAGAAAAGGCGACCAAAGGGGGAATTGGCTTTGGGGGTGCCCAGGTGAGATACACCTGCTGGAGTGCGTGCTACGAGTGGGTGCTGCTATGGTGACCAGTGAGCTGAGATAAGGCGGGGCTTTACCTAGACTTGTAGATAACCTGTAGCCAGTGGGTTTAGCGACGAGTATGAAGCGAGGGCCAACCAACGAGAGCGTACAGGTCGCAGTGGTGGGTAGTGTATGGGGCTTTGGTGACAACACGGATGGCACTGCGATAGACTGCATCCAATTTGTTGAGTAGAGTGTTGGAGGCTAGCACTTTTGAGAATCAAGTCCAAGAGGTGTAATAGTAGTCAGCTAGGTTTCTATCCAATTGGTGACAGATTTTAGTGCAAAATTTGCATTAAAAAATTGGTGTATGCGCTCTTGACAACAGTTCAACTGATAAAGTGGACAGGATAGGTTATATGATGAGGGATGGATAAGAGCAGTATCATTTGTAATTGGCAGCCAAACAGATCATGTCACCAGCATTCAAATAATACCCTCCAATATTTATTAGAACATTTGCATCAAGCTCATCACTGTCCATCACTTAACCACCATGAAGTTCATCAAACCTTATTTCATCTGCATATGAACTCTTAATGCTTTTCCATGTGGTATTGGTAGTACAACCTAACATATAATTGCGTGACTCCAAGTTTACTTATACACGATGGTTTAGTTTATATCAATATTTGCACATAAAGGAGTTTCCATCGAATTGTCACAAAAGAATTCACCGACCAAAAAATGATCCCACTTTGTCTAGAATGTTTTGTCGGCAATGGGACATTTTTACACACATCTGCTGTTTCCATCAGTCCTGTTGTGAGTTTTTATGCATCAGGTAATTCATTTGCATGGAATGGTTGGATGGAAACCTGGTTAGTGATGCATCCCCAGTCGGAGAGTCTTCATTGGACTGATGTTAGTTAGTTGGAAGGTGAATGTTTTTTGTAACATTTACACAACCCCATATGTTGTTCCCCCCCCACCCCACTTTACCCTTGACATTTTCTCCCCATTCATTTTCATTCTTGTAAAGACTTGTCTTCTTCCTGTGCCATTTGCATGCTGCATGTTGCTCAGAGTGAAGATGAAGAGACGGATTATGAAATGAATGACTCTGATTAGGGTTGAGCACTTATGACTCAACGGTGAGAGCTCAGCTCTGCTGCCCTCCTAACTCCTGCCCCTCCTTTCTTTCGACTCTCGTATTCTTACGTTTTTCTTTCCATAACTCCACCATGTGTCTTCGCCCTGGTGCTTGTAACCCTGGTCCATGAGAGGATTGTGTCTGGGATTTTGGTCCTGTCAGGCTTTCAGTCACTTCGTCTTTCAAATCAAATGTTATTTGTCACCTGCTCTGATTACAACAACCTTACAGTGAAATGTTTACTTACAAGCCCTTAACCAACAATGCAGTTAAGAAAATACCAACAAAAAAAGTAAGAAGAATTGCAAATAATTAAAGAGCAGTAGTAAATAACAATAGCGGGGCTATATACAGGGGGTACAGAGTCTGTGTGGGGGCACTGGTGTCGAGGTAATATGTACATGTAGGTAGAGCTATTAAAGTGACTATGCATAGATAATAACAGAGTAGGGGGGTGGGGGGGGGCAGGCAATGCAAATAGTCTGGGTAGCCATTTCATTAGCTGTTCAGGAGTCTTATAGCTTGGGGTAGAAGCTGTTTAGAAGCCTCTTGGACCTCGACTTGGCACTCCGGTACCGCTTGCCGTGCGGTAGCAGAGAGAACAGTCTGACTAGGGTGGCTGTAGTCTTTGACAATTTTTAGGGCCTTCCTCTGACATCATCTGGTTCAACACACTCTTTAGGACCAAGGTTGACTACACCTGTCAAGCTTTTCATTTAGCATGTGCAAATACACTGATCATACCGAACGTTAGGACCACCTTCCTAATATTGAGTTGCAGCCCTTTTTGCCCTCAGAACGGCCTCAATTCGTCGGGGCATTGACTCTACAAGGTGTCTAAAGTGTTCCACAGGGATGCTGGCCCGTGTTGACTCCAATGCTTCCCACAGTTGTGTCAAGTTGGCTGGATGTCCTTTGGGTGGTGGACTGTTCTTGAGACACATAGGAAACTGTTGAGTGTGAAACCCAGCAGCGTTGCAGTTCTAGACACAAACCGGTGCACCTGGCACCTACTACCATACCCCATTCAAAGGCACTTAAATCTTTTGTCACCCTCTGTATGGCACACAATCCATGTCTCCTGTCTTAAATCCTTCTTTAGCTCGTCTACTCCCCTTCAACTACTTTGATTTGAAGTGGATTTAACAAGTGACATAAATAAGGGATCATAGCTTTCACCTGGTCAGTCATGGAAAGAGCAGGTATCCTTAATGTTTTGTACACTCAGTGTATTTGCTTTATAATGCTGGCCTGGATGGTGTGGTTAGCTTAGAAAACCCCTAAACATATCCTTTCCCTCTACTGCTGTGTGTGTGTGACCCATTCACAGATACCAGACTTAATGATCACACTCATTACTTCTAACATACTGTATGCCCGTCATATTTAGATATGAGCCTGTTGTAGTGTAGTATAGTTTCTCATTTACAGTTAGGTAATTGCAGGAATAACATTTTATTTTAACATTAACTGATTTGAATGCCTTTTGCCTTTGCAGATTCTTCAGGAGAGGGGATCCCGAATGTGACGGATCAGTATTACGAGCTCCAGGTATAACGATGCAAACATATCATTGACGAGGAAGAACCTTTCACTCAACAGAGAAGACATTAGTCGAGAGGGACTTACATTTGTTTGTTTTTACTCCATTTTATATTTTATTATGTAAATAAGTCTGTTTACATACTTTTTGTGCCTGTACAGTTAAACTGGATTTTTTTAAATTAGTGACAAGTTTTCCAACAAATGATGAATTATAATCATTTAAATATTTTATGCTATAAAACATGGTCATACACGGCCAATGATTCACTCAGGGGCTACTTTTGAGTTTCTTACACCTTCTAACTCAAGGGAATCTTGTAAGGGATCATGATGGTCTATCTATATTATCAAGCTTAAACCTGTACTGTCAGTAGATTAAAATATTTTTTTGAGAAATTCATTTAGGTTTCAAACACGTTTAATACTTCCTTAACTGGTTTATCCTTTGTATTTTTAGAGGGTACATTTAGTTTAATAAAGTCTATTTGGGGGTAAGATATTTTAGGGAAAGGTTGGGGTGTGCTAATATTTTTGGGGGACTAACGGTGAAGGAATATATTTTAATATCCTTAGGTTTTTTGATGTACATAATCTAAAAATTCCAATATTCATATTTAACTCGAACTGCACGTTTTGTACACTGTATAGTTAAACACAACTACAAATGTACGTTGTTGTACTGGATCTTACAAGCTAGAAAGTCTTGACAATTAAATTATGTTGACTCGAGTTTTGCAACGTTTGTACAGAGGTCTCTGCATATTAAGATTTGTAAATCAGGATTTCAATTGTTGATGCTCAATATCTGCTTTAGTTAGAACACACCTGGAACGTCTTTTTGATATCCAATAAGAGGAAATATACCTTGGCTCAGACGTTGACTGTTAAGTTGTACAAAGATGTATTTGTCTTGGAAATCTACACATTCTTTGAGGCATTTTGTATTGTGGAGACTTCATACACAGCATTTCAAGCTCTACAATAGGAGGAACACTGTGCACAATGCTTTCCTTATCCTGCAACACTGTTAAGGGGAAATACTGCATTTCAGGACTTTTTATTTTTTTTAAATATATATATACACACACACACTGAGTTGTTTCTGGCCTGAGATGTGGCATTGTGCTGTCCGATATTTCATGAACTTCTAACTTTTGATAGTGTTGCCTTTTCCCATGCAGTGACGACCAAATACAATGTCTTATGTGCAGCTTACACATTAACTTTTAGTGTCGAGATAAGAAAACAACAACATTTCTGGCTGCAGGCACACTGTGCAGCAGGACACAGACACAACTCCTCTCTCACACACACCCGCACTCTCTTTTCACGTAATAATTCTATATAATTAAAGTTTATTGGATGGATGCATATTTTTGTTATATATACACACAAGGGCTTATAAAGTGAACTTCTTTGCAGATTTCATAATTTCCAATCAAATAAGAGTGGGTGTTTTTGCCGGCGCTTGGCTATGTTTACATTTGCTATAGTATTCTGAAGCCTTCCAGATATCTTGCACACCCTCACATACCTTAACAGATCCTGACTTGTTTTGACTGGCACAAAGAAAACAAGCACTCCCCACTCCAGATACATTTTAAACACATGTTGATAGTTACTGTTAATTTATGTTTACATTTCAAAGTGCTAGTAATCTCTTGAGGACAGACTATGTAAACTTAAATGGTACTGCCCAAATTATGTGAGATTTTAATTTGAGACTTTTTTTTTGTGATGGTGATTATAAGTGGAATGGTGACACGTTCAGGCAGCTCGATGAGACTAGTTTTGGTCTAATGAGTTTTGTTGCAGTGAGATTCTTTTTTTTGGTTTAGTTTACTTGGTTCCATCTTAACCTTAGCAGTCTGTGTACTTTGGTCTGGCCTGTATAAACTGGCTGCACTACTTCCTCAGCAGCATCCTTCTCCTCACTGCTAGACTACATGCCATGGAGAAATAACCATTATATTTTGTGCACCAAAGTATCCAGTCAAGTTCCCAGTATATTATGAGTCAGCTGGTTATTTGATCACAGAATACTGCAATGCATGATTGAAGATGGTCACATTTAGGTCTATTATTCCTTAATCAGAATGATGACGCTGTTGATATCAAAGATTATCATGTCATCACTACATCAGTCACTTATGACTAATACCATGTTTTATGCAATGTTTAAAATAACTAATGTTACTGGGATAGATTTATGGTCTTGCTTAGGGTAAGTCCAATAAAATGGTTTGTCTTTCACATTTGGTATGTGTGTGTGTATTTTAATGCAGTTTGTAGCAGTGCACTCAGGAGATTTATTTTGTTTTGTTCGATTGTCTGAATTACACATCAGCAGACATCAGTTTTTCAATAAAAGGATCAATTGTAACTTAAAGATACACAGTTGAGATGAGGTATAAAAAAGACAAGTCCAAAAACTTGAGGAAAGTAGGACACTCACTCGTGACAAAAGACTGTCTTAAATGGAGAAAGAAAGAAGGTAACCTACAAACGTCATAGCACCCTGTGTGGTAGACTAAACATAAGCAATGGATTCGAAAGAACATTTTGTTTTATCAAGCGTCAATTTATGGAACTGATAAACGTAAACAAATAGCGCCCTCTGGTGTTATTTATTAAAAAATGCCCGTACTGCACCTTTTAAATCTTTAGTGGTCTACGAAATTGCCGGTTTGCGCTTATTTGTTATTGAATTTTTGGGACTAAGTCTAAAATTATCTAATTGATATGCACATATTGCATAACATAGTAAAAAGGCCATCTTCATCAGCTGTCACTTACGAATGCAAATTGTGCCCAAATCAATGCAGACCACATTATGAACGTTGTACCACTTAATTGTTAGTTATTTCAATTAACACAAACTAGTAACGTGATTATGGTACGTCGATCCCTGCAGAACCCCCACTTAATTTATAATTATTTTCAGGCGGTTGGGAGATTGCCTATGTTACTGGTCCTGTTATTTGGCTTGGGCAGGAACGGGTGTTTTTTCAGGAGGGAAACTTCACCGGGCTTTATCCCGATTTAAACACGACTAATTCATCCAGTTAAAAAAATACGAGTCGTTATAGCCATATTGAAAGGTAAGAGAATGTCGCCCGTGTCCTTACAATTATGTATTTATGTAATACGAGGTTATATAATCTGCCTGAGTTTGCGCCATTTTCGTTAGTTGGTTGATGCGTAAATGTGCGCCAGTTTGGGAAGCCCTCGGTCCTTTGTCCTGCTCAGTCATGGGTGATATTATTACACATTTGTGAGTTTCTGTTGTAAACTAAAGAAAGCGGACAAACATAGCATCACCTATTTATGGGCTTCAGATGATAAGAACGAGTCTCGTTGCCACAACAATATGCGAAAAAACAACGACAAGTGCTCAAGCAGACTCCGTTCGCCAACCGCGCTCCACATATGGCCAGGGTAGTCGAACATGTTGTTGGCCAGTTTCTGACCTGGAATTTGCAGCATGAGTAATTTCTTTCGTACGTAATTTGTATTGTCGCTGGCATAGCTACCACCAGCTAACGAGCAGACAGTGGACCAGAATTTTGCGCAAAAATGTTGGGAGTTTCTGCGCAGATTAACAGCCCGATGTTATGATGCGAGCTAGCTATAATGATTGCTGTGTGCTCAGTCTATGACAATATCATAGTGGCAAACCCAAAAGTGGCAAATTATCAGGAAAATCGCGTCAATTCGGCTGGATTCTGTGCAATAATTAAGTCTGCTGGCTAATTTTCTTGTTGAACTCATCTTCACGAATAAAGCAATATAGAGGTTAGAGGGATATCGAGTTTGAGATATTTTAATATACGATTTTCATATTCATTCAAAATCACTGTTATTTTTGTAAGCTTTCTCAAAAAATCTCTGAAATGTCAACGGAGAAATGAGTCTATACCAAGCTTTTTATTTTCAAAGCCTTTACATTTGAATTCAGCTCGTGTCATGATAATTTAGCTTTTTGCGATCCGCGAAAACCACTTGAAGACGACCACAAAATGTAAAATTATTAAAAGTTATGAGAAACCTGCACCGATACGTCAACAGTTAGGTGCTTATTATGGATGTATTAGGTTACGAAATAACACTTTCTGGATATAATGTTGATATGTTAGAGACCACTGAACGTTTCAGAACATGAAAAATCATATTTGTCTTGGTAAAATGTATTTTTTTAATAACATAAGGAAGTTATATTTCATCACCATAGCGCGTTTTTACCCACTCTAGGCAGAGTTGGTGGACACCCTAAATTTTGGATACATAACCTACAGTACACACCAGGACCTTTTCTAGGGAAGTCAACATGGTAGAAATCATTAATAGAAGTTGCTATCTATGAATGTAAAACTCTAATCTTTGAGGGCCACTGTTTATACATGTTTTTGTCTTTTGACTAATATAGGCTAGACTTTGTAAACCAGGTATTTACCCCGGTGTACAGGATCAAATAAAATGATATTTGTCACATGCGTGTAATACAACAGGTGTAGATGTTACTGTGACATGCTTACTTACAGCCCTTAATGCAGTGAAAGAAAAATAGTAAAGAAAATATTTACTAAATAAAATAAAAAGTAACAAGAAAATAACAGTATCGAGGCTGTGTACAGTGGGTACCGAGTCAATATGTGGCGGTACAGGTTAGTCAAGATCATTTGTACATGAATGTAAGAAAGTGACTATCCATAGATAATAAACAGCGAGTAGCAGCGGTGTAAAAACAAAGGGGGGGGGGGGGGGGGGTGAATGCAAATAGTCCAGTGACCATTTGATTAATTGTTCAGCAGTCTTATGGCTTGGGGGGTAGAACCTGTTAAGGAGCCTTTTGGACCTGGACTTGGCGCTCTGGTACTGCTTGCCATGCGGTAGCAGGAAAAACAGTCCGACTTGGGTGACTTGAGTCTTTGACAATTTTTTGGGGCCTTCCCCTGACACCGCCTAGTATATAGGTCCTGAATGGCTTGGCCCTAATGATGCACTGGGATGCCGAGCAGTTGCCATACCAGGCGGTGACGCAACTGATCAGGATGCTCAGATGAGGATCTGGGCACCCATGCCAAATCTTTTTCAGTCTCCTAAGGGAGGAAGGGTGTTGTCGTGCCTTCTTCACGACTGTCTTGGTGTGTTTGGCCCATGATAGTTTGTTGGTGATGTGAACGCCAAGGAACATGAAACTCTCAACCCGCCCCACTACAGCCTTGTGAATGGGGCTGTATTCGGCCCTTCTTTTCCTGTAGTCCACGATCAGCTCTGTTGTTTTTGCTCACGTTAGAGGAGAGTTTGTTGTCCTGGCACCACACTGCCAGGTCTCTGACCTCCCTATAGGCTGTCTTGTCAGTGATCAGGCATCCACTATTGTGTCGTCAGCAAACTTAATGTAGTTGGAGTCGTGCTTGTCCACGGAGTCGTGCTTGTCCACGCAGTTGTGGCTGAACAGGGAGTACAGGAGGGGACTAAGCACGCACCCCTGAGGGCCCCCCGTGTTCAGGATCAACATGGAAGATGCGTTGTTGCCTACCCTTAGCACCTAGAGGAAGCCTGTCAGGAAGTCCAGGATCCAGTTGCAGAGGGAGGTGTTTAGTCCCAGGGTCCTTAGCTTAGTGATGAGCTTTGTGGGCACTATGGTGTTGAACACTGCTGTAGGCAATGAACAGCATTCTCACATAGGTGACAAATTCTCAACCGCGTCATCGGTGGATCTGTTGGGATACCATGAAAATTGGAGTGGGTCTAGGGTTTCCGGGATGATGGTGTTGATGTGAGCCATGACCAGCCTTTCAAAGCACTTCATGGCTACTGACGTGAGTGCTACGGGGCAGTAGTCATTTAGGCAGGTTACCTTTTTGCTTTCTCGGGCACAGGTACTATGGTGGTCTATTTGAAACATGTAGGTATTACAGACTCGGTCAGGGAGAGGTTGAAATGTCAGGGAATACACTTGCCAGTTGGTCCGCGCATGCTCTGAGTACATGTCCTGGTAATCCGTCTGGCCCAGCGGTCTTGCAAATGTTTTACTCACATTGGCTATGGAGAGCGTGATCACACAGTCGTCCCGAACAGCTGGTGCTCTCATGCATGCATCAGTGTTGCTTGCCTCGAAGCGAGCATGAAGGCCATTTAGCTCGTCTGGTAGGTACACATCAGTGTCAGAGCTGGTGTAGTAGGATTCAATCTTAGTCCTGTATTGATGCTTTGCTTGTTTGATAGTTCATCTGAGGGCATAGCTGGATTTCTTATAAGCGTCCGGATTAGTGTCCCACTCCTTGAAAGCTGCAGATCTAGCCTTTAGCTCGGTGTGGATGTTGCTTATAATCCATGGCTTCTGGTTGGGATATGTACGTACGGTCACTGTGGGGACGACGTCGTCGATGCACTTATTGATGAAGCCGATGACTTAGGTGGTATACCCCTCAATGCCATTGCATGAATCCCGGTACATATTCCAGTCTGTGCTAGCAAAACAGTCCTGTAGCATCCGCGTCATCTAACCACTTCCCTATTGAGCGAGTCACTGGTACTTCTTGCTTTAGTTTTTGCTTGTTAGCAGGAATCAGGAGGATATCATTATTTGTATGTGTCTCTGTGTGTGGAATAAAGGTGGTTTATAGTTTTTTTTTTTCATGTGACGTTGGTAGAAATTAGGTCAAATGGATTTGCCTGCATTAACATCCCCAGGCCACTAGCAGTTATGCTTCTAGATGAGCATTTTCTTGCCTGCTTATGGCCTTAGACCGCACTCAATGAGCAGCATTAGTGCCAGCATCAGTTTTTGGTGGTAAATAGACGGTACGAAAAATATAGACAGTGTGGTCTATAGTTTATCATCAGGTACTCTACCTCAGGTGAGCAATATTAGACATTGCTTACCAGCTGTTATTGACAAATGGACACACCCCCACCCCTCGTCTTACCAGATGTGGTTGTTCTGTCCTGCCGTTGCAAGGAAAACCCAGCCAAATGTATATTGTCTGTGTTGTCGTTCATCCACGACTCGGTGAAACATAAGATATTACAGTTTTCAATGTTCCTTTTTGTAGGATAGTCTTGAACGGACATCATCCATTTTTTTCCCCCCGTGATTGCACGTTGGCCAATAGAACGGATGGTAAAGGCGGGTTACCCACTCGACGAAGAATTCTAACAAGTCACCCCGATCTCCGCCCCCTGTATTTCCATCTTTTCTTCACGCGAACAACGGGGATTTTGGCCTGGTCTCGGAGAAGCAGTATATCCTTCGCATCGGACTCATTAAAGAAAAAATCTTCATCCAGTTCAAGGTGAGTAATCGCTGATCTGATATCCAGAAGTTATTTTCAGTCATTAGAAACAGTAGCAGCAACATTATGTACAAAATAAGTTAAACAATGCAAAAACGCACAAAATAGCACAGTTGGTTAGGAGCCCGTAAAACGGCAGCTATCCCTTCCGGCGCCATTATGCTCAATTATATAAAGTGCCTTCGAAAAATGTTCAGACCACTTTTTCCACATTTTGTTACATTACAGCCTTTATTGTAAAATGGATTAAAAAAAGAAAATCCTTAGCAATCTACACACAATACCCCATAATGTCAAAGCAAAAACAGGTTTTTAGACATTTATTAAAAAAGATGCCTTATTTACATAAGTATTCAGACACTTTGATATGAGACTCAAAATTGAGCTTGAGTGCATCCTGTTTCCATGAATCACCATTGAGATGTTTCTACAACTTCATTGGAGTCCAGCTGTGGTAAATTCAATTGATTGGACATGATTTGGAAAGGCACACAACTGTCTATATAAGGTCCCACAGTTGACAGTGCATGTCAGAGCAAAAACCAAGCTGTGAGGTCGAAGGAATTGTCCTTGGAGCTCCGAGACAGGATTGTGTCAGAGGCACCGATCTGGGGAAAGGTACCAAAATGTTTGCAGCATTGAAGGTCCCCAAGAATACAGTGGCCTCAATCATTCTTAAATGGAAGAAGTTTGGAACCACCAAGACTCTTCCTAGAGCTGGCCGCCTGGCCAAACTGAGCAATCGGGGGAGAAGGGCCTTGGTCAGGGAGGTGACCAAGAACCCAATGGTCACTCTGACTGAGCTCCAGAATTCAACTGTGGAGATGGGAGAACCTTCCAGAAGGACAACCACCTCTGCAGCACTCCATCAATCTGGCCTTTATGGTAGAGTGGCCAGACGGAAACCACTCCTCAGTACAAGGCACATGACGGCACACTTGGAGTTTGTCAAGACGCTTACAGACTCTCAGACCATGAGAAACAAGATTGTCTGATGAAACGAAGATTGAACTCTTTGGCCTGAATGCCAAGGTTCATATCTGGAGGAAACCTGGCATCATCCCTACAGTGAAGCATGGTGGTAGCATCATGCTGTGGGGATGTTTATCAGCGGCAGGGACTGGGAGACTCGTCAGAATCGAGGCAAAGATGGAAGGAGCGAAGTACACAGAGTTCTTTGATGAAAACCTGCTCCAGGGCGCTCAGGACCTCGGACTAGGGTGAAGGTTCACCTTCCAACAGGACAACAACCTTAAGCAAACAGCCAAAACAACGCAGGAGTGGCTTCGGGTCAAGTCTCTGATTGTCCTTGAGTGGCCCAGCCAGAGCCCGGACTTGAACCCGATCGGACATCTCTGGAGAGACCTGAAAATAGCTGTGAAGCAACGCTCCCCTTCCAACCTGACAGAGCTTGAGAGGATCTGCAGAGAAGAATGGGAGGAACTCTGCCAAGCTGTAATCGCTGCTTAAGGTGCTTCATCAAAGTAATGAGTAAATGGTCTGAATACTTATGTAAAGGTGATTTATATATATATTTTTTTCAGAAGTTCTGAACCAGTTTTTGCTTTGTCATTATGGGGTATTGTGTGTAGATGTGGGGGGGGGCAATTAAATACACTTTAGAAAAAGGCTGTAATGTATCAATGTGGAAAAAGTTAAGGGGTCTGAATACTTTCCGATGGCATTGTGTGTGTGTGTGTGTATATATACACTATCGTTCAAAAGTTTGGGGTCACTTAGAAGTGTCCTTGTTTTTGAAAGAAAAGCAAACATTTTTGTCCAATAAAATTAATCGGAAATACATTATAGACATTGTTAATGTTGTAAATGACTATTGTAGCTGGAAACGGCTGATTTATGGAATATCTACAGAGGCCCATTATCAGCAACCATCACTCCTGTGTTCCAATGGCACGTTGTATTAGCTAATCCAAGTTTATCATTTTAAAAAAGCTAATTGATCATTAGAAAACCCTTTTGCAATTATGTTAGCACAGCTAAAAATGGCTGTGCTGATTTTAAAGAAGCAATAAAACTGGCCTTTAGACTAGTTGAGCATCTGGAGCATCAGCAATTGTGGGTTCGATTACAGGCTAAAAATGTCCAGAAACATAGAACTTTCTTCTGAAACTCGTCAGTCTATTCTTGTTCTGAGTACTGAAGGCAATTCCATAAGCGAAAATGCCAAGAAACTAAAGACCTCGTACAACTCCCTTCACAAAACAGCTCAAACTGGCTCTTACCAGAATATAAAAAGTGGGAGGCCCCTGTGTACAACTGAGCAAGAGGTATCTAGTTTGAGAAACAGATGCCTCACAAATCCTCAACTGGCAGCTTCATTAAAGACTACCCGCAAAACACCAATCTCAAAGTCAACAGTGAAGAGGCAAAGTTGCAAAGAAAAAGCCATATCTCAGACTAGCCAATAAAAGGTTAAGATGGGCAAAAGAACACAGACACTAGACTGTGCCTAGAAGGCCAGCATCACGGAGTCGCCTCTTCACTGTTGACGTTGAGACTGGTGTTTTGCGGGTACTATTTAATGACGCTGCCAGTTGAGGACTTGTGAGGCGTCTGTTTCTCAAACTAGACACGCTAATGTACTTGTCCTCTTGCTCAGTTGTGCACTGGGGCCTCCCACTCCTCTTTCTATTTTGGTTAGAGCCAGTTTGCGCTGTTCTGTGAAGGAAGTAGTACACAGCGTTGAACGAGATCTTCAGTTTCTTGGCAATTTCTCGCATGGAATTGCCTTCATTTTTCAGAACAAGAATAGACCGATGAATTTCAGAACAAAGTTATTTTGTTTCTTGCCATTTTGAGTCTGTAATCGAACCCATAAATGCTCCAGATACTGAACTAGTCTAAAGATGGACAGTTTTATTGCTTCTTTAATCGGGACAAGTTTTCAGCTGTGCTAACATAATTGCAAAGGGGTTGTTTAATGATCAATTAGCCTTTTTAAAATTATTAACTTGGATTAGCTAACACAACGTGCCATTGGACACAGGAGTGATGGTTACTGATAATGGGCCTCTGTATGCCTACCTAGGTATTCCATAAATCAGCCATTTCCAGCTACAATAGTCATTTACAACATTAACAATGTCTACACTGTATATCTGATCAATTTTAATATTTTAATTGACTTTTTTTTTTTTGCTGCTTTTCTAAAGAAAACAAGTACATTTCTAAGTGACCCCAAACTTTTGACCGGTAGTGTGCTTGCATGCATACATACGTTTTCTTGCCACTGTATGGTGAACCCTTTTGAATTACCTGGATTTCTGTATAAATTGGTCATCAAATTTGATCAGATCGTCATCTAAGTCACAACAATAGACAAACAGTGTGCTTACAATAATTTGTGTGATATTAGTTTATTTTTCCTGTCTGTATTGAATACATAATTTAAACACTCACAGTGTAGGTTGGAAAAAGTATGTGAACCCCTAGGCTAATGGCTTTTCCGAAAGCTAATTGCAGTCAGGAGTCAGCCAACATGAAGTCCAATCAATGAGACGAGATTGGAGATGTTGGTTAGTTGCCTTGCCCCATAAACTCACAACATTTGAGTTTGCTATTCACAAGAAACATTACCTGATGTGAACCATGCCTCAAACAAAGGAGATCTCAGAAAACCTAAGATTAAGAATAGTTGACTTGCATAAAGCTGGAAAGGGTTACAAAAGTATCTCTAAAAACCATCATCAGTAAGACAAATTGTCTATAAATGGAGAAAGTTCAGCACTGTTGCTACTCTCCCTATGAGTGGCTGTCCTGCAAAGATGACTGCAAGAGCACAGCGCAGAATGCTCAATGAGGTTAAGAAGAATCCTAGTGTCAGCTAAAGACTTACAGAAAGCTCTGGAACATGCTAACATCTCTGTTGACAAGTCTACAATAGGTAAAACACTAAACAAGAACTGTGTTCATGAAGGACACCACGGAAGAAGCCATTGCTGTCCAAAAAAACATTGCTGCACATCTGAAGTTTGCAAAAGTGCTCCACAGCGCTACTGGCAAAATATTCTGTGGACAGATGAAACTAAAGTTGAGTTCTTTGGAAGGAACACACAACACCGTGTGGAGGGAAAAAAGGCGCAGCACGGCAACATCAAAACCTCATCCCAACTCTATGGTAGTATGGTGGAGGGAGCATCATAGTTTGGGGCTGCCTCAGGCCCTGGACAGCTTGCTATCATCGTTGGAAAAAATGAATTCCCAAGTTTATCAAGACATTTTGCAGGAGAATGTCTGTCCGCCAAATGAAGCTCAACGGTTGGGTGATGCAGCAGGACAATGACCCAAAAGACGGAAGTAAATCAACAACCGAATAACTTCAATAGAAAAAAAATACGCCTTCTGGAGTGGCCCAGTCAGAGTCTTGACCTCAACTCAATTTGAGATGCTGTTGCATGACCTCAAGAGCAGGTCACACCAGACATCCCAAGAATATTGCTGAACTGAAACAGTTTTGTGGAGAGGAATGGTCCAAAATTTCTCCTGACCGTTGTGCAGGTCTGATCCACAACTAAATAAAATGTTTGGTTGAGGTTATTGCTGCCAAGAGAGGGTTAACCAGTTATTAAATCCAAGGGATCACATAAATTCAGCAAAAATAGAAACGTCCCTTTTTCAGGATCCTGTCTTTCAAAGATAATTTGTAAAAATCCAACTAACGTCACAGATCTTCATTGTAAAGTGTTTAAACACTGTTTCCCATGCTTGTTCAATGAACCATAAACAATTACTGAACATACACCTGTGGAACTGTTGTTAAGACACTAACAGCTTACAGACGGTAGGCAATTATGGGCACAGTTATGAAAACTTAGGACACTAAAGAGGCCTTTCTACTGACTCTGAAAAACACCAAAAGAAAGATGCCCGGGGTCCCTGCTCATCTGCGCGAACGTGTCTTAGGCATGCTGCAAGGAGGCATGAGGACTGCATATGTGACCAGGGCAATAAATTGCAATGTCTGTACCGTGAGACGCCTAAGACAGCGCTACAAGGAGACAGGACGGACAGCTGATCGTCCTCGCAGTGGCAGACCACATGTGACAACACCTGCACAGGATCGGTACATCCAAACATCACACCTGTGGGACAGTTGCAGGATGACAACAACAACTGCCCGAGTTACATCAGGAATGCACAATCCCTCCATCAGTGCTCAGACTGTCCGCAATAGGCTGAGAGGCAGAACTGAGGGCTTGTAGGCCTGTTGTAAAACAGGTCCTCACCAGACATCACCAGCAATAACGTCGCATATGGGCACAAACCCACCGTCGCTGGACCAGACAGGACTGGAAATAAGTGCTCTTCACTGACGTCGCGGTTTTGTCATGGTCTGGGGCGGTGTGTCACAGCATCATCGGACTGAGCTTGTTGTCAATGCAGGCAATCTCAACGCTGTGCGTTACAGGGAAGACATCCTTCTCCCTCATGTGGTACCCTTCCTGCGGGCTCATCCTGACATGACCCTCCAGCATACTGCTCGTTCTGTTCCCCCCCCCCCCATTATTCAATCTCTGTTGGACACATTATTCAATTTCTGTTAGTCACATGTCTGTGGAACTTGTTCAGCTTGTCTCAGTTGTTGAGTCTTGTTCATACAAATATTTACACGTTAAGTTTGTTGAAAATAAATGCAGTTGACAGTGAGGATGTTTCTTTTTTTGCTGAGTTTACATTTCTCACCCTGGACTGTGAATGGTGTGTTCAATAAAGACATGAAAACGTTTATTTGTATGTTATTGGTTTAAGCAGACTGTCTGTTGTGACCTAGATGAAGATCAGATCAAATTGTATGAGCAATTTATCAGAAACCCAGGTCTTGCCAAAGGGTTCACGTACTTTTTCTTGCCCCTGTGTAACACACACACACACACACACACACACACACAGTAGGTATTCAACTCTCTTGGGATCTTTTTATTTTGTTGCATTAAAATATATTTAACTGAGTTGTATTTTTATTTATCGTTGATCTAGACAAAACTACTCCATTTTGTCAAAGTGAAAAGAGTTCTATAAATGTTGACAAATTCATACAAATAAACTATAATATAGTTTCAGAAGTATTCACGCCCATTGTTAAGGCAAGCCTAAATTAGTTTAGGAGTATTTAGCGGAAGTCACTTACGATAGATGGACTCACTCTGTGAAATTATATGGGTTAACATGATTTTTGAATGTCTAACCCTTCATCTGTCCCTGTGGGATTACAATAAATGTCATTGTAATTTCTTGGTCAACAATCTACACAAAATACTTTGGCAAAGTGGAAGTAAAATGTAACTTTATTTTTTTAATAGTTGTATTGACTCAGGGAGCGGAATGCATGTTAGAAACAGCTTTGGTGTCGATTACAGTCGAGTCTTATGGGTAAGCTTTGCACACCTGGATTGTGCAATGTTAGCCTTTTTTTTCGTAATTATTCAAGCTCTGTTGGGGTACATTGCTAGATGCCCATTTTCAAGTCTTGCCATAGATTTTCAAGCAGATTTAAGTCAACTTTAACTTGGCTACTCAGGAACATTCACTGTCTTCTTGGTACACAACTCAATGTATATTTTGGCCTTGTGTTGTAGGTTATATTGTCTTGCTGAAATGTGCATTTCCTCTCCCAGTCTCTGATGTAAAAGCAGGCTTTCGTCTAGGATTTTGCCTATGCGTAGCTCATCCCATTTTATTTTTATCCTGAAACTCCCCAGTATTTGCCTTTTGTGAAGCATACCCTGATGCAGTAACCACCATGCTTAAAAAGGAGGCAGTTACTCCTGGTTGGGTCAAATCCATCAACTCTAAGGCTTTGCATTTAGGCCGAAAGGTGTATTACTTTAACATTTTAGTATTTCATGTAGATTGTTGGAAAAATGGAAATTAAACCCATTTTAATCTAACTTTTGTAACACATTAAAATGTGAATAAATCCGAGCGGTCTGAATACTTTTGTACGGTCTCTGTCAAGTGTTGAATATTAAGCACAGATTCGATTACAAAGACCAGAGCTTTTCAAAAGCTTTAAAGATGATCAGCTTGTCGAAAAAGAAATAGCCTATTCCAAACACTCTGGGACAGTTGTGGGATGATGAGTCCCAAATTCATACAATCAGTAGGCCTAGGCTACATGAAATTAACCTCTCTGGTACAAGTGGGACGCTAGCGACAAATCTCGCATGGTGCCAAATTCAAAACAATAAAAATCTCAGAATTAAAATTCCTCAAGCATACAAGTATTTTACACCATTTTAAAGATACCCTTCTTATAAATCCAACCACCATGTCTGATTTCAAAAAGGCTTTACAGCGAAAGCACCACAAACGATTATGTTAGGTCACCACCAAGTCACAGAAAAACACAGCCATTTTTCCAGCAAAAGAGAGGAGTCACAAAAAGCAGAAATAGATCAAATGAATCACTAACCTTTTTGATGATCTTTATCAGATGACACTCATAGGACTTCATGTTACACAATACATGTATGTTTTGTTCGATAAAGTGTATATTTATATCCAAAAATCTAATTTTACATTGGCGTTTTATGTTCAGTAGTTCCAAAACATGCGGTGATTTTGCATCACGCGTCACGAGCTCATGGCAATCTGCCAGACACCTGGCTCAATCCCCTCTCATTCGGCTCCCCTTCACAGTAGAAGCATCCAACAAGGTTCTAAAGACTGTTGACATCTAGTGGAAGCCTTAGGAACTGCAACATGACCAGTATCTCACTGTATCTTCGATAGGCTATGAGTTGAAAACCAGATTTCCCACTTCCTGGTTGGATTTTTCTCAGGGTTTTGCCTGCCATATGAGTTCTGTTATACACAGACATCATTCAAACAGTTTTAGAAACTTCCGAGTGTTTTCTATCCAAATCTATCCAACTAATTATATGCATATTCTAGCTTTTATGGCTGAGTAGCAGGCCGTTTACTCTGGGCACCTTATTCATCCAAGCTACTCAATACTGCCCCCCAGTCACCAAGAAGTTAAGTGAAACAATCAGTCTGTAAACCAATTTTAGGAACAATTACTTGTCATGCACAAAGTAGATGTCCTAACCGACTTGCCAAAACTATAGTTTGTTAACAATACATTTTGTGTAGTGGTTGAAATAACGAGTTTTAATGACTCCAACCTAAGTGTATGTAAACTTCCGACTTCAACTGTATATGGAAATATATGCATATTAATACCATTTAAATGTAGATGTTTCTTGCATTGGATATATTTACCATATCATATGGAGACAGAAACATAAACCAAACATTTTACCTCATCATAAGTAGACATAATTACAAATGATTAAATATTTCAATAGGGGGGGGAAACGATTTAGCTACGAATTGAACTTTAATTAAATGAGTTGACTCTTCACATGGGATGATTTGACTGAACAACAAAAAGGAATGATCCCCAATGATCCATCGCATCTCCAAAAAACATTTTCAGCATACATCTGTGAAATGATAGTCTAGAAACTAAAGCTTTGGTTGTCTTCCTCTCAGGCTTCCATGTATTTTCCCTGGACCTCTCCTCAATGTCCAACTCTTGAACATCAGACTGAGGCCTCATCTTCACTGTCACTTTTCAAACTTGTTGAGGATTGCTCGTTGTCAGGCTCAAAAAGCCTCAAATTTGCCAACCCTTGTATTGGTCAGCCTGGTGTGTTCTCAAACAAGGACCAGTTGCACTCTGAGGGGGCTGATGTTGGTGGGATTTGGAGGATGATGGAGGCAACAGTGGAATGAGCCTCAGATCCACAAAGTCCCTTCCACCAGGTGGCTGATGAGCTATGTTGGCACGACTGCCATATTGCATCTCCATCCCAAAGCCCTTGCTTGAAAGTGTACTTTGCCAGACAGGCAAGAACCTTGCCCTCATCCAGGCCAAGGTGGCGAGACACAATAGTGATGACACCATAGGCCTTGTTGATCTCTGTGTGGGCTTCAGGCAGATGTCGTCACGCTTTTTGAGGTATTTCAGAACTGCAGTTTTCTCAGTTTGGCGCAACAGTGAAGTGGGCAGGGCAGTATGGATTTCTCCTCTTGTATCTGCAAGCAGTCTGAACATCAGACAGGATGGCATTGTCTCCCTCAATCCATGCAATGGCTACTGCTATAGGTTTCTGTCTGCTTACCACGCTCCCAAAATACATCATCCAGGAGTATCCTCTTGATGGGGCTGTCCATATCGGCAGCCTGTGATATGGCCATTTCTTGGAGAGACTCCTTCCCCTCCAGGAGACTGTCAAACTTGACGAGAACACCACCCCAACGGGTGTTGCTGGGCAGCTTCAATGTGGTGCTCTTCTCACTTTGCTTGGTGAGGTAGATTGCTGCTATAACTTGATGACCCTTCACATACCTAACCATTTCCTTGGCTCTCTTGTAGAGTGTATCCATTGTTTTCAGTGCCACGATGTTCTTGGAGCAGATTTAATGCAAGAGCAGCACAGCCAATGGGTGTGATGTGAGGGTTAGATTCCCCCACTTTTGTCCAAGCAGCCATCATGTTTTCAGCATTGTCTGTCACCAGTACAAATATCTTCTGTGGTCCATGGTCATTGACTGCCTTCAGCTCATCTGCAATGTAGAGACGGGTATGTCTGATGTCCCTTGTGTCTGTGCTCTTGTAGAATACTGGTTACGGGGTGGAGATGATGTAGTTAATTATTCCTTGCCCAGGAACATTTGACCACCCACCAGAAATGACTGCAATACAGTCTGCTTTCTCAATGATTTGCTTGACCTTCACTTGAACTATGCATCCAGCAAATGAGTAATGTCTGGTTGGAGGGGTGAATGCTGGGTGAAGATTATTCAGAAATCTCTTCCAGTACACATTGCCTGTGAGCATCACAGTTACCAGTTGCATACACAGCTCGAGCAAGACATTCATCAGCATTTCTCTGACTACGTTCCTCCATTGAGTCAAAAGAATGTCTGATTCCAGGAGAACATGAGCTGTTGCTATCGATAAGGTGTCTGATTCCAGGAGGACCATGAGCTGTTGCTATCGATAAGGTGTCTGATTCCAGGAGGACCATGAGCTGTTGCTATCGATAAGGTGTCTGATTCCAGGAGGACCATGAGCTGTTGTCATCGATGAGGTGTCAGATACATTTGTTTAACCTTGAATAGAAGTAGAGGAACTTTTGTCAGAGGTTGCTTGTTGAGAGGGCTGAGGGAACTTTATGCACTTGGCCAGACGATTCTGCATCTTTGTTGCTTTCTTCACATATGATTTGGCACAGTATTTGCAAATGTACACAGCTTTTCCTTCTACATTAGCTGCAGTGAAATGTCTCCACACATCAGATAGTGGCTGTGGCATTTTCTTGTAAAGATGAGAAACATTTGTTTGAAAAAAATAAAATACAATTCCATGTGCCGATAAATAGTTAAGCAATTAGATAAGATACATGTTTTAAAATGAAACATGTATGGAAACAGTTTACACACCTCAGTTGGGAGGCTCAAGCAAGCTAAAACCCACATGGTAGAAATAACTAACTAGCAGAAATTGTTAACAAATTAGAAATGATTTAAACACACTTTGCTGTAGGTTACTATTTACTAGTTAACCAAAAATGATGTATGTCCTATAAAATATATTCACCCCACCCAGTATTGGCTCATACAGTGTAGTAGTGTGGGCTCAATAGCATCTCATTAGTGTGCAAGATCTTGAGAATCTGCTGCACATGTGATGGAAGAGTGCACTGCACATGTGATGGAAGAGTGCACTGCACATGTGATGGAAGAATGCACTGTGCATGCAGGTTGCAATTCCATTGAATTGGGGATAGTTTAACCAAAATATGCCACAATGTAGAATTTCCTTGTGTATCCCACAAAAAAAATTCACTGTTATAAGCTAACTTTAAAAAAAAAAAAATGTAAGGAAAATTCCTCAATTCCCGGCCTTAACATCCCATGGAAAATTTCCGGAAAAAATCAGGAAAGTTTCCGACCTTTTGCAACTCTATTGGCCATATATCACAAACCTCCGAGGTACCTTATTGTTATTATAATCGTAATTAGTGCAGTCAATTCATGTTGTCATACCTGTGGTATATACGGTCTGATATACCATGGCTGTCAGCCAATCATCATTCAGGGCTCGAACCACCAAGTTTATAATTACAAACAATTTGTAGACTGCAAATTGATTGCAAAACACCAAGCAGATATTTTTTGACTAAAACATAATCATTTCAAACCTTGCTTACATTTGTATGCGATCACGTCTCTCTGTGTGGGAATGGTTGGGAATAAAAGTGAACATTACCAAGAACACATTGAATGTTCCTGGAAAGTGCTTGAAACAATTTTGAAAAGAATGATGTGCAAATATTGCACAATCTAGGTGTGCAAAGCTCTTAAGGTGTTTGCATGCTTCCCAGCCGAAACAGTTCGGGAGAGTTTGTGCATATATTATGACTACATTTTGATGTTTTTGTTCAAACATGTTTTTGTTCCAACATATTAGTTAGATGTCAAATTAGGCGACTAAGAACTCGGCAAAAACGTCAATTAATGACAGATTTCTTGAGTTATCTTAGTATTTTTTTATAAAAAAATGTTGTTAGCATATACTGGCTATGGCGTCTCAAAGTGGACAAACCGTACAGTTGGCACTTTTTTCCCCCGAAGGTCTTAAGGGAGTATAAAAGCACATTTGTTCGGTTCTCGGTTAGGCTCCGTCCGAAACTAAAGCATGCTGCCGCCTTTAGACTTACCCATGAACTGATAGCTGTAATCGCTGCCAAAGGTGTTTCTAACATGTATTGATTCAAGGTGAATAGTTGTCTTATCAAGGTGTTTTATTTTTTTATCTTTAAAACATTTGTTTTCTTCTACTTTGGCATTGGAGTATTTTGTGTAGGTTGACAAAATGATACATTTAACCTAATTTCTTAGATTTTGTATTTACATGTCTTTGAAAGCACACTTGTTTGTTACTTCTGCTGTTTCAGGAGCCCACCAGTCATGTCTGGCATTGCATTGAGCCGGCTTGCTCAGGAGCGCAAAGCGTGGCGGAAAGACCACCCTTTCGTGAGTATTTATGCCAGTCAAGCGTCACATTTTCAGTGTGTAGTTCTGGACCAGGGGTGTCGAACATACAGCCCACATCCAGCACCAAGGGGGTCCAATCCGGTCCATGGGTGGTTTTAGTAAAAAATATATATACACTGAGTGTATAAAACATTAAGACCACCTTCCTAATATTGAGTTTCACCCTTTTGCCCTCAGAACAGCTTCAATTTGTCGGGACTGGAATCTGCAAGGTGTCAACCATTCCACAGGGATGCTGCCCATGTTGACTCCAATGCTTTCCACAGTTGTCAAGTTAGCTGGATGTCCTTTGCGTGGTGGACCATTTTTTATGCACACGGGAAACTGTTGAGCATGGAAAAACCCAGCCCATTGCAGTTCTTGACACAAACCGGTTCGCCTGGCACCTACTACCATACCTCGTTCAAAGGCATTTAAATATGTTGTCTTGCCCATTCACCCTCTGAATGGCACAAAACCCATGTCTCAAGGCTTAAAAACCCTTTAACCTGTCTCTGCCCCTTCATTTAAACTGTTTGAAATGGATTTAGCAAGTGACATCAATTAGGGATCATAGCTTTCAACTGGTCAGTATGTCATGGAAAAAGCAGGTGTTCCTAATGTTTTTTTACACTCTGTGTGCGTGCATACATACATACAGTGCCTTGCGAAAGTATTCGGCCCCCATGAACTTTGCGACCTTTTGCCACATTTCAGGCTTCAAACAAAGATGTAAAACTGTATTTTTTTGTGAAGAATCAACAAGTGGGACACAATCATGAAGTGGAACGACATTTATTGGATATTTCAATTTTTTTTAACAAATCAAAAACTGAAAAATTGGGCGTGCAAAATTATTCAGCCCCCTTAAGCTAATACTTTGTAGCGCCACCTTTTGCTGCGATTACATCTGTAAGTCGCTTGGGGTATGTCTCTATCAGTTTTGCACATCGAGAGACTGAAATTATTTCCCATTCCTCCTTGCAAAACAGCTCGAGCTCAGTGAGGTTGGATGGAGAGCATTTGTGAACAGCAGTTTTCAGTTCTTTCCACATATTCTCGATTGGATTCAGGTCTGGACTTTGACTTGGCCATTCTAACACCTGGATATGTTTATTTTTGAACCATTCCATTGTAGATTTTGCTTTATGTTTTGGATCATTGTCTTGTTGGAAGACAAATCTCCGTCCCAGTCTCAGGTCTTTTGCAGACTCCATCAGGTTTTCTTCCAGAATGGTCCTATATTTGGCTCCATCCATCTTCCCATCTATTGTAACCATCTTCCCTGTCCCTGCTGAAGAAAAGCAGGCCCAAACCATGATGCTGCCACCACCATGTTTGACAGTGGGGATGGTGTGTTCAGCTGTGTTGCTTTTACGCCAAACATAACGTTTTGCATTGTTGCCAAAAAGTTCAATTTTGGTTTCATCTGACCAGAGCACCTTCTTCCACATGTTTGGTGTGTCTCCCAGGTGGCTTGTGGCAAACTTTAAACAACACTTTTTATGGATATCTTTAAGAAATGGCTTTCTTCTTGCCACTCTTCCATAAAGGCCAGATTTGTGCAATATACAACTGATTGTTGTCCTATGGACAGAGTCTCCAACCTCAGCTGTAGATCTCTGCAGTTCATCCAGAGTGATCATGGGCCTCTTGGCTGCATCTCTGATCAGTCTTCTCCTTGTATGAGCTGAAAGTTTAGAGGGACGGCCAGGTCTTGGTAGATTTGCAGTGGTCTGATACTCCTTCCATTTCAATATTATCGCTTGCACAGTGCTCCTTGGGATGTTTAAAGCTTGGGAAATCTTTTTGTATCCAAATCCGGCTTTAAACTTCTTCACAACAGTATCTCGGACCTGCCTGGTGTGTTCCTTGTTCTTCATGATGCTCTCTGCGCTTTTAACGGACCTCTGAGACTATCACAGTGCAGGTGCATTTATACAGAGACTTGATTACACACAGGTGGATTGTATTTATCATCATTAGTCATTTAGGTCAACATTGGATCATTCAGAGATCCTCACTGAATTTCTGGAGAGAGTTTGCTGCACTGAAAGTAAAGGGGCTGAATAATTTTGCACGCCCAATTTTTCAGTTTTTGATTTGTTAAAAAAGTTTGAAATATCCAATAAATGTCGTTCCACTTCATGATTGTGTCCCACTTGTTGTTGATTCTTCACAAAAAAATACAATTTTATATCTTTATGTTTGAAGCCTGAAATGTGGCAAAAGGTCGCAAAGTTCAAGGGGGCCGAATACTTTCGCAAGGCACTGTACATACATACATACATACATACATACATACATACATACATACATACATACATACAGTGGGGAGAACAAGTATTTGATACACTGCTGATTTTGCAGGTTTTCCTACTTACAAAGCATGTAGAGGTCTGTAAATTTTATCATAGGTACACTTCAACTGTGCGAGATGGAATCTAAAAATCCAGAAAATCACATTGTATGATTTTTAACTAATCAATTAGCATTTTATTGCATGACATAAGTATTTGATACATCAGAAAAGCAGAACTTAATATTTGGCACAGAAACCATACGTTTCCTGTAGTTCTTGACCAGGTTTGCACACACTGCAGCAGGGATTTTGGCCCACTCCTCCATACAGACCTTCTCCAGATCCTTCAGGTTTCGGGGCTGTCGCTGGGCAATAGGGACTTTCAGCTCCCTCCAAAGATTTTCTATTGGGTTCAGGTCTGGAGACTGGCTAGGCTATTCCAGGACCTTGAGATGCTTCTTACGGAGCCACTCCTTAGTTGCCCTGGCTTTGTGTTTCGGGTCGTTGTCATGCTGGAAGACCCAGCCACGACCCATCTTCAATGCTCTTACTGAGGGAAGGAGGTTGTTGGCCAAGATCTCGCGATACATGGCCCCATCCATCCTCCCCTCAATACGGTGCAGTCGTCCTGTCCCCTTTGCAGAAAAGCATCCCCAAAGAATGATGTTTCCACCTCCATGCTTCACGGTTGGGATGGTGTTCTTGGGGTTGTTCTCATCCTTCTTCTTCCTCCAAACATGGCGAGTGGAGTTTAGACCAAAAAGCTCTATTTTGTCTCATCAGACCACATGACCTTCTCCCATTCCTCCTCTGGATCATCCAGATGGTCATTGGCAAACTTCAGACGGGCCTGGACATATGCTGGCTTGTGCAGGGGGACCTTGCGTGCGCTGCAGGATTTTAATCCATGACGGCGTAGTGTGTTACTAATGGTTTTCTTTGAGACTGTGGTCCCAGCTCTCTTCAGGTCATTGACCAGGTCCTGCCATGTAGTTCTGGGCTGATCCCTCACCTTCCTCATGATCATTGATGCCCCACGAGGTGAGATCTTGCATGGAGCCCCAGACCGAGGGTGATTGACCGTCATCTTGAACTTCTTCCATTTTCTAATAATTGCGCCAACAGTTGTTGCCTTCTCACCAAGCTGCTTGCCTATGGTCCTGTAGCCCATCCCAGCCTTGTGCAGGTCTACAATTTTATCCCTGATGTCCTTACACAGCTCTCTGGTCTTGGCCATTGTGGAGCGGTTGGAGTCTGTTTGATTGAGTGTGTGGACAGGTGTCTTTTATACAGGTAACGAGTTCAAACAGGTGCAGTTAATACAGGTAATGAGTGGAGAACAGGAGGGCTTCTTAAAGAAAAACTAACAGGTCTATGAGAGCCGGAATTCTTACTGGTTGGTAGGTGATCAAATACTTATGTCATGCAATAAAATGCAAATTAATTAGTTAAAAATCATACAATGTGATTTTCTGGATTTTTGTTTTAGATTCCGTCTCTCACAGTTGAAGTGTACCTATGATAAAAAATGACAGACCTCTACATGCTTTGTAAGTAGGAAAACCTGCAAAATTGGCAGTGTATCAAATAATTGTTCTCCCCACTGTACGTACGTACATACATGCATACATACATACATACGTACATACATATGTACGTACAGAAACAATGCATTCGGAAGTATTCAGACACCGTGACTTTTTCCACATTACAGCCTTATTCTAAAATTGATTAAATAAATAAAAAAAAACTCAATCTACACACAATACCCCACGATGACAAAGTGAAAAAAAACAGTTTTCTTAAATTTGTGCAAACTTATTAAAAACTGAAAATCCTTATTGACATAAGTATTCAGACCCTTTGCGATGAAACTCTAAATTGTGCTCAGGTCCATCCTGTTTCCATTGATCATCCTCAATGTTTCTACAACTTGATTGTCCACCTGTGAGAAATTAAGTTGATTGGACATGATTTGGAAAGGCACACATCTTTCTAGATAAGGTCCCACAGTTGACAGTGCATGTCAGCAAAAACCAAGTCATGAGGTTGAATGAATTATCCATAGAGCTCCGAGACAGGATTGTGTTGAGGCACAGATCTGGGGAAGAGTACCAAAACATTTCTACAGCATTGAAGGTCCCCAAGAACACAGTGGCCTCCATCATTCTTAAATTAAACAAGTTTGGAACCACCAAGACTCTTCCTAGAGCTGGCCGCCCTGGCCAAACTGAGCAATCGGGGGAGAAGGGCCTTGGTCAAGGATGTGACCAAGAACCCAATGGTCACTCTGAAATAGCTCTAGAGTTCCTCTCTGGAAATGGGAGAACCTTCCAGAAAGACAACCACCTCTCAGCACTCTACCAATCAGGCCTTTATGGTAGAGTGGCCAGACAGAAGCCACTCCTCACATGACAGCACGCTTGGAGTTTGCCAAAAGACTCTCAGACCAGTTGAAACAAGATTCTCTGGTCTGATGAAACCAAGCTAGAACTCTTTGGCTTGAAGACCAAGCACCACATCTGGAGGAAACCTGGCACCATCCCTACGGTGAAGCGTGGTGGTGGGAGCATTATGCTGTGGGGATGTTCTTCTGCAGCAGGGACTGGGACACTAGTCAGGATCGAGGGAAAGATGAACGGAGCAAAGTACAGAGATCCGTGATGAAAAA
This sequence comes from Oncorhynchus mykiss, assembly GCF_013265735.2. NCBI lineage: Eukaryota > Metazoa > Chordata > Actinopteri > Salmoniformes > Salmonidae > Oncorhynchus > Oncorhynchus mykiss. Next base: position 6,239,868 of record NC_048584.1, on the reverse strand, counting down.
CTGCTCCATCGTGCTCAGGACCAGACTTGGGCGAAGGTTCACCTTCCAACAGGACAACGATCCTACGCACACAGTCGAGACAAAGCAGGAATGGCTTCGGAACAAGTCTCTGAATGTCCTTGAGTGGCCCAACCAGAGCCTGAACTTGAACCCGATCAAACATGAAAATAGAGACCTGAAAATAGCTGTGGAGCGACATCCAACCTGACAGAGCTTGAGAGGATCTGCAGAAAAGAATGGGAGAAACTCCCCAAATAGAGGTGTGCCAAGCTGATAGCGGCCTACCCAAGAAGGCTTGAGGCTGTTATTGCTGCCAAAGGTGCTTCAACAACTTACTGAGTAAATTGTCTGAATACTTATGTAAATGTGATATTTCAGTTCTATTAATATTTTGCCAAAAAAACAAACATGTTTTGTCATGGGGTGTTTTGTGTGTAGATTTGGGGGAGGGGCTATTTAATACATTTTAGAAGAAGGATGTAACTATGGATTCACAATATATCGGTGATCATATCGTAATTGGCCGATATTAGCTAAAAAATGCCAACATCAGCATCGGCCCAATGTCTAGTTTAACTCCGATGTGCAAAACCGATATCAAAGCTGACGTGCATACCAATATAACGTTTGCAGATGATGCCATGAAAAATACGGCACTACACAGAACAAAAGCAGAAGAACACTAAGCGCACTTCCAACTAAACAAGTTCAAGTCGAGCAGTCATTTGAAAGAGTAAGACATTTTCAACAAGACAACTCAAAGGCGAAATCCATTAATGCCAAGGTATTGGAATTCATTGCCCTTCAAAATCAATTGTTCTCTGTCGTGGATGATGGTGGCTTTCGCCGACTGGTCAAGCACTAGTACACACTACCAAGTAGGCGCTATTTTTCAGATGTTGCCCTACCGGAGTTACACAGTATTGTTGAAATACACATCCATGAGCTATTTGCTATGGGCGTCACTGCTATTAGCTTCACGGCTGACATTTGGACCAGCGACGTCAGCCCCATGAGCATGCTGAGTCTGACAGTACAGTGGGTCGATGAGGATTTCGTACTGAGGAATGCAGTGCCACTCAGGAGGCCCTATTTTTAGATTATATTTTTATAATAAAATCCATTTTAAGGCTGCATGATGCGACCAATGATTTGAAAAAAGTTGCATGAAAGGCATGAGCTCTGCTTTGTTTCTTGTACACACTTTATCAGTCTCTCATTCACATTTTGACAAGCACTTGATAATATTCTCACCAGGCCTCTAATTTCCCGGCAACATCCCCCTTGTGTGGCCGTAATGCCCCCTAAAACAAATCCATGCCTTTTGTGGCCAAAGGGTTACCATGACTAAATATTCACGTGGAATTTGACTGCGGTCATAACTCCTGACCGCCGGTGTGGCGGGTAAAACAGCCCTATGTCCAACCGGCGTCGTGTGGGTGAGCAGTTTGCTGACGTCAATGTTGTAAACAGAGTGCCTCGTGGTGGAGTTATGGTATGGGCAGGCATAAGCTACGGACAACGAACACAATTGCATCTTATTGATGAACTTTTAAATGCACAGAGATACTGTGATGTGATCCTGAGGCCCCTTGTTGTGCGTTTACCTGCCGTCACCTCCATGTTTCAGCATTTTACTGATTGATGCACCTCTTTCTCAGGGCTTTGTGGCTGTGCCGACGAAAAACCCAGATGGAACGATGAACTTGATGAACTGGGAATGTGCTATTCCTGGGAAGAAGGGGGTAGGTACAGCCAATTCTCTACACATGCAGTTAAAAATAGTCATTGTTTATAGCACTCCATACGTGCATAGTTGGTAGTAGATCATTGAGAGGAAATGTTTTGCACCTGCATATGTAGTAGTTTCATACACCAACACTGAAAAGTGGATATCTTGTATGAAACCAAAGATTGCTAGGATGGGTCATGGCTCATCCTTGACCCTCACATAGTTCGCAAGCGTTTGTGATCCATTATTAAATAAGAATTTATTCTTAACTGACTTGCCTAGTTAAATAAATAAACATTTTAAATGCTTATGACTCATCCCCAGACCCCATGGGAAGGAGGCTTGTTCAAACTGCGGATGCTGTTCAAGGATGACTATCCTTCCTCGCCACCAAAGTGTACGTTCGTTTTTTTTTCTCCCCCTCGGAATTTCAGGTGAAATTGGTGATCAAAGGTACGAAGGATGTGTTGGAACAGGACTTAGAACTTATCTCATCACCTATTTTCCCCATAATGATTCCCTCTTGTTTTTCAAATTTTTAGGTAAATTTGAGCCTCCACTCTTCCATCCTAACGTATATCCGTCAGGCACAGTATGCCTATCCATTCTAGAGGAAGACAAGGACTGGCGACCAGCCATCACCATCAAGCAGGTTAGGATATCCTGGTGATTGACTTACAAACTATGGGCACCAAATGGCTATGTCCAACTAACGTGATCTTTATGTATTTTTTATATCTTACAGATCCTATTAGGAATACAGGAACTCTTAAATGAGCCCAATATCCAGGATCCAGCCCAAGCAGAGGCATACACAATTTACTGGTGAGTCCTGCTAGTATCAAATCTAATTGTATTTGTCACATGTGCTGAATACAACTGGTAGACCTTACAGTGAAATGCTTACTTACAAGTCCTAATCAACAATGTCGTTTTTTAAAAATACCCCTAAAAAATAATAAGAAATAAAAGTAACAATTAATTAAAGCACAGCAGTAAAATCGAGGGAATTTCTTCCAGTTTGCAGTCTTGTTTTTGGATAGGGATATGGTGGATGTAACACTATATTTCGATCATTCAGTTGTTTTACTAAACCCCTCTTTTTTCCCCAGCCAAAACAGAGTAGAATATGAAAAAAGAGTTCGAGCACAGGCCAAAAAATTCTCCCCTTCATAAGGGTGAAGATAGTTCGGCTTCGGCAGAAGGAATGGATCAAACGTGGATCACCGCCCCTATTTCTCTATGAATGTGCCCCTCTCACATCGGGACTCGCTTATAAGGACTTCTATTTAAAACTCTTGACAGGCATTCTGTGCCATCTTCTACTCTGACCACCCCCCCCCCCCCCCCCCCCCCCCCCCCCCCCCCCTTTTTGTTAAACTGCTGGGCTGGTGTGTGGCGGGGGCAAGGAGGAAATGGGTGCCGTAGCACCCCGGCCGCTTCCTTTTAGCTGTATTACTTGTCTTATGGTGCGAGGGACACGGCAAAGTACCGGTTACACCATCGACTCAAAAATAATCCGATCTTCATCCTCTTTAAAGGAAGAGAACGTCTTAGTTGTCTTTAGGTTTTTTTGGGTTGTTTTTGCTCTCAAATATGGTCTATTCCTTAAACCCCTCCCCTCTCAGATTTCCATGATTTTAATTATGTAAAATGTGCTAATTACTTAATTGTCAGTATTTCAACTGCTGTATAATGAATGAATGGCACTTTTATACTGTCATCTCACATTTGTCTCTAGTTTGCTCTGTCTGATTCTCTTATGCAGGTTTTCTATTCGGCATGCTGTAATATAAGAAAGTCTGCTGTCTTTTTGTTATTTGGAGTGTTTGCTATGAAAAAAGAAAATGGCCACATTGACTCGCCAGGCAGGTAGGCTTACGTCTGTATCAGTCTTTATGTTTATATGGTGCTTTGTTCATGTATGTGTTAGAGTAAATAAACTGTTTCTATAAAGCCATTGTTACTGTCTCGAGCAGTAAAACTAGTGGTTAACAAATGTTGGCATAGAAATGTTCTAATAGCTATAGCTGACACACCCCTGTCCCCCCCATGAAACTCTATTTAAGACACTTTCTATATACCATATTTTGTACAAATAGTATATTAAAACATGTTTGTTTGCACATCATGATACAGAGTAAGACCGCTCGCTTTATCAACTGGTAAGACATTTGAGTTCCATCTTTTGAGAGTGAAGAAGAAAAACAATGGTCATAATAAAGGATATTTGCCCCTTATTTACTAAAAAAAACAACATTTGAAAAACAATTTAAGGATATTATTCCATATGAGTAAGAATTAATAACTTTTTCTGTAGATGAAGCGCAAATGCGGATTATTTACAATCCGTTTTCCAGCCTCATATGTTGGAATGGAAGTCGGGCACAATATGCCTATCCATTCTAGGGGACAAAAATTCAGTTTTCACTTTGTCATTTTGGGGTGTTATGTGTCGATTTGAGGAAATTGTTTGATTTAATACTTTTTTAGAATACGGCTGTAACGTAAGAAGTGTGGAAAAAGTGGAGGTCTGAATACTTTCCGACTGCCCTGTACACATGATCCAGGATGGCCCCAAAGACAACCTGTCTAACCCAGCATCTGATGCACTTGTCCTGGGAATTTCTTATGCCTCGTTTCTGGGGCACTGCTCCTGGCTCACAGATGGCCCACCGGAGAGTGTGTCTGAGGCAGTGTCTAGACTTGACAGTTCATGCAGCTTTAGTATTCTGATCATGAAATTGCGGACACGTCATGAACATAAACCTACGTTTTAAATGTCTACCATGTCACGTGCGACTTCTGCTATCAAACTGTGAAGATCTAATTGAAATGACCGGTCTAGACACACAAGTTGCATTGTGGTTGGATTGTGTTCAGATCTGGCTGACAACTTCAGGAGGTGGTCAGGAACTCAGTGTGCAGATTGTTCCTTAAGACAATTAAGGCAAGGGCCATTTGTCATCTTGTTCTCAACACCAATTTGCTGGTTAACTTTGCTATTATGCACATAGCAACATTGGCTAGGAAAAGGTGCCAGTTCAACAGCGCACTGGTGTGTTTCAGAACCGCCGACAGCGACCACTATCCAACGCGGAAGAATGCGTATTTGTTATATAGGTCGGGACGCAGTCAGGCAACCGAAAATCCATACAGTGGGCGAAGTCATCAGCACTTTGCCCACACGTTTCCAGAACACGTGTTTTGGGAGTGAGAGGCACCTTTTTTTTTCAGTATGAGTTTGAGGAAATGTCTTCCTAGTGTGTGAGGAATGTGTTTGCTGGCTTCATAAATCATAGCCAGGTAGCTTATTAGGAAAATTGAAAAAGGAAAATGTTTAGGATTTGTTTTGTTATGCTTAACTGTTTGTATTTCCTTTTTAGATTTGCTTCCTGGCTAGTTAGAGGTTAACTGCAGTAGGCCACCATTCAATATAACGCTGCAGAAGGGAATCCGGACAAGGGCTGACCCCATTTAGTCGACTGGTCAATAGTTTGGTCGATAGGCTGTTGGTCAAGCTACTGCTTGATTTCTTTAGTCAAGCAGTAGCAACAAAAAAATAAATGGCGTTCAAGACACCTGTCTGATTCATTCCTGTCCGAGGCGATGGATCCATTGCGTGAAATTGTATACGGTTATAGTACTTAAGAACAATGGTGCAACACAAATAATATTTGATAACTAACACGCATTCTCCCACGTTGGGTAGTGGTCGCTGTCGGCGGTTCTGAAACACATCAGTGCGCTGTTGAATTGGCACCTTTTCCTAGATCATGTTGCTATGTACCTAATAGCAAAGTTAACCAGCAAATTGGTGTTGAGAACAAGATGACAAACGGCCCTTACCTTAATTGTCTTAAGAAAAGTGAGGAGAGGGGAACCAACTTTATTAGGTCTATAATCAATAGCCTAACTATTAACTGTGCCTGGCTTTATAAATAATCTCTGTGTGTATGTACAGTTGAAATCGGAAGTTTACATACACCTTAGCTAAATACATTTAAACTTAGTTTTTCACAATTCCTGACATTTAATCACAGTAAAAATTCCCTGTCTTAGGTCAGTTAGGATCACCACTTTTATTTTAAGAATGAAATGTCAGAATAATAGTTGAGAATGATTGATTTTTCAGCTTTTATTTCTTACACCACATTCCCAAGTGGTCAGAAGTTTACCTTTAAATTGTTTAACTTGGGTCAAACATTTCGGGTAGCCTTCCACAAGCTTCCCACAATAAGTTGGGTGAATTGTGGCCCATTCCTCCTGACAGAGCTGGTGTAACTGAGTCAGGTTTGCAGGCCTCCTTGCTCACACACGCTTTTTCAGTTTTGCCTACAAATGTTCTATGGGATTGAGGTCAGGGCATTGTGATGGCCACTGCAATAGCTTGACTTTATTGGCCGTAAGCCATTTTGCAACTTTGGAAGTATGCTTGGGGTCATTGTCCATTTGGAAGACCCATTTGTGACAAAGCCTTAGCTTCCTGACTGATGTCTTGATGTTGCTTCAATATATCCACAGAATTTAACCCCCTCATGATGCCATCTATTTTGTGAAGTGCACCAGTCCCACCCCCGTGCTTCACGGTTGGAATGGTGTTCTTCGGCTTGCAAGCCTCCCCCTTTTTCCTCCAAACATAACGATGGTCATTGTGGCCAAACAGTTCTATTTTTGTTTCATCAGACCAGAGGACATTTCTCCAAAAAGTACTATCTTTGTCCCCATGTGCAGTTGCAAACCGTAGTCTGGCTTTTTTATGGAGGTTTTGGAGCAATGGCTTCTTCCTTGCCAAGTGGCCTTTCAGGTTATGTCGATATAGGACTCGTTTTACTGTGGATAGAGATACTTTTGTACCTGTTTCCACCAGCATCTTCACAAGCTCCTTTGCTATTGTTCTGGGATTGATTTGCACTTTTCGCACCAGAGTACGTTCATCACTAGGGGACAGAACACGTCTCCTTCCTGAGCGGTATGACGGCTGCGTGGACCCATGGTGTTTATACTTGCGTTCTATTGTTTGTACAGATGAACATGGTACCTTCAGGCGTTTGGAAATTGCTCCCAACCTGAATTGTGGAGGTCTACAAAATAATTTTTGGAGTTCTTGCCTAATTTCTTTTGATTTTCCCATGATGTCAAGCAAAGAGTCACTGAGTTTGAAGGTAGGCCTTGAAATACATCCACAAGTACACCTCCAATTGACTCAAATGATGTCAATTAGCCTCAGAACTTTTTAAAATTGAATTTTCTGGAATTTTCCACGCTGTTTAAAGGCACAGTCAACTTAGTGTATGTACACTTCTGACCCACTGGAATTGTGATACAGTGAATGAAGTGAAATAATCCTTCTGTAAACAATTGTTAGAAAAATTACTTCTGTTATGCACAAAGTAGATGTCCTAACCGACTTGCCAAAACTATAGTTTGTTAACAAGAAATTTGTGGAGTAGTTGAAAAACTAGTTTTAATGACTCCAACCTAAATGTATGTAAACTTCCGACTTCAACTGTATATACAGTCATTGGTCTAGACTTGGCTTCGGATAGTATACAAGCGCTACGGGAGTTGTCTATTTCCCCAAAGTGAGAGACCGAACAGGTAATTGAAATAGAACTTAAAGCTACCTAATGTAGCCCCGGTTCTATGACCTTACGAGTCAGATCTCCCCATGTTACCCTTCAAGGTGTGCGTAAGGAAGATGTACAGTGCCTTGCGAAAGTATTCGGCCCCCTTGAACTTTGCGACCTTTTGCCACATTTCAGGCTTCAAACATAAAGATATAAAACTGTATTTTTTTGTGAAGAATCAACAACAAGTGGGACACAATCATGAAGTGGAACGACATTTATTGGATATTTCAAACTTTTTTAACAAATCAAAAACTGAAAAATTGGGCGTGCAAAATTATTCAGGCCCTTTACTTTCAGTGCAGCAAACTCTCTCCAGAAGTCCAGTGAGGATCTCTGAATGATCCAATGTTGACCTAAATGACTAATGATGATAAATACAATCCACCTGTGTGTAATCAAGTCTCCGTATAAATGCACCTGCACTGTGATAGTCTCAGAGGTCCGTTAAAAGCGCAGAGAGCATCATGAAGAACAAGAAACACACCAGGCAGGTCCGAGATACTGTTGTGAAGAAGTTTAAAGCCGGATTTGGATACAAACAGATTTCCCAAGCTTTAAACATACCAAGGAGCACTGTGCAAGCGATAATATTGAAATGGAAGGAGTATCAGACCACTGCAAATCTACCAAGACCTGGCCGTCCCTCTAAACTTTCAGCTCATACAAGGAGAAGACTGATCAGAGATGCAGCCAAGAGGCCCATGATCACTCTGGATGAACTGCAGAGATCTACAGCTGAGGTGGGAGACTCTGTCCATAGGACAACAATCAGTCGTATATTGCACAAATCTGGCCTTTATGGAAGAGTGGCAAGAAGAAAGCCATTTCTTAAAGATATCCATAAAAAGTGTTGTTTAAACACCACCTGGGAGACACACCAAACATGTGGAAGAAGGTGCTCTGGTCAGATGAAACCAAAATTGAACTTTTTGGCAACAATGCAAAACGTTATGTTTGGCGTAAAAGCAACACAGCTCATCACACTGAACACACCATCCCCACTGTCAAACATGGTGGTGGCAGCATCATGGTTTGGGCCTGCTTTTCTTCAGCAGGGACAGGGAAGATGGTTAAAATTGATGGGAAGATGGATGGAGCCAAATACAGGACCATTCTGGAAGAAAACCTGATGGAGTCTGCAAAAGACCTGAGACTGGGACGGAGATTTGTCTTCCAACAAGACAATGATCCAAAACATAAAGCAAAATCTACAATTGAATGGTTCAAAAATAAACATATCAAGGTGTTAGAATGGCCAAGTCAAAGTCCAGACCTGAATCCAATCGAGAATCTGTGGAAAGAACTGAAAACTGCTGTTCACAAATGCTCTCCATCCAACCTCACTGAGCTCGAGCTGTTTTGCAAGGAGGAATGGGAAAAAATGTCAGTCTCTCGATGTGCAAAACTGATAGAGACATACCCCAAGCGACTTACAGCTGTAATCGCAGCAAAAGGTGGCGCTACAAAGTATTAACTTAAGGGGGCTGAATAATTTTGCACGCCCAATTTTAAAGTTTTTGATTTGTTAAAGTTTGAAATATCCAATAAATGTCATTCCACTTCATGATTGTGTCCCACTTGTTGTTGATTCTTCACAAAAAAATACAGTTTTATATCTTTATGTTTGAAGCCTGAAATGTGGCAAAAGGTCGCAAAGTTCAAGGGGGCCGAATACTTTCGCAAGGCACTGTACTTAGAAGTGAAGATGGGAGCGGACAACTTCCCCTTATATGGGAAGTGGATAGGTCCACTATTGGCCGTTGCTCCTGTCTGTCTACGACAGACGTTGTGTGATTGGATCTTCCTAGACTCTGCCCCTAATGGGACGTTACCCAAAAGTGAGAGACCTTTCATGTTATCAAAGAACTGTGATTATATTAGGTAACTTTAATTTTCCACAGTCCAAGAATGACATGATCTCTTCTACCTCACACTAGATGTTGTCACTAAAATAAGGTAATCCAAACTAACCTTACAATTGGAATGTAAGCACAGAATTAGCAGCACTGGAACCAGCACACATAAGATGGCACAAAATGTTGTGTTCATTGGAAATTCTGCAACAGGGGACAAGGAACATTGGGCTAATTACAATAGACAATAAAGTAGATGGTGCGGGTCAAACGTCTGATTTATGACCCTATGTCCAAATATGGGCATCCGGCCAGGATATCCTGTTCGTGTTGTCACGTGTGTTATTTTATATCTATATTGCATCTATTCCTTTGAAGTTGTCATAATGATTGATGTGTAGGGACCTGGTTGAACTGGGGGGTGGGTGTTTGAAATTTTCAAAGAGGATGACCCCACACCCACCCTATTTTATCGCCCCTTAGGGTTGTTGTCTATGAAACAGGAATGTCCGGGGGGGATTGTGTTGGCGAAGACGCCTTATAAATAAAGCCCAGAACAACACATGCGGCCCCAGAACAGTAAACAAGATTTTAAAAATAAAACCCAGAACGTTGAACAGAAAATGATGTCTCCTAGGCCAATTCTTGGGGTGCTATGCGTCACTCTTGTCACGAACCCAATGATAAAAGCATCGGGGATGTTTTGGGTGAGGCCCCTGAATGTTTTAAAGGAGTTTTGGATACAAGTGAAGGACATATGTCTGACATATTCCAACCTGAGGATTCTACTATTAAGATATTTACAGACAGCGGACCCAAACCCCTTTATCATGCAAAACCCAGGAGTTTTTCTCCTGTGCTGCGTATGAGAGAATGGCTTAAGATAAGGCTAGCGCTCTGTCAAATTGAACAGGCCCTGAGTGGTACAACCCTGCCAGGATATGCAATGGAAGAACTTGTGTGCGGCGCAGTGATTTGAAGGCCCTAAAGAATCGCTTCAATGGCGTATAGCCCTGACTCCAAAGTGACAATTTTAGCATGTGAACAATTTGATAGTACAAATGCGACGAAGTCTGTCAGTTCATATGTATTTTCCAAAGCCTGCAAGGATGTAAACTTTTTTTTATGCCAGTGTTCAGCTTTAAATGGATTGATTACCCTATATTCATAACCCTGATGAATAAGCTGGACAGTCTTTTCCAAAATCATGAACAATTACGTCGCTGGCCGCGTATATACATGTATCACTAGCCACTTTAACTATGCCACTTTGTTTACATACTCATCTCATATGTATATACTGTACTCAATACCATCTACTGTATCTTGCCTATGCCGCTCTGTACCATCACTCATTCATATATCTTTATGTACATATTCTTTATCCCCTTACACTTGTGTCTATAAGGTAGTAGTTTTGGAATTGTTAGCTAGATTACTTGTTGGTTATTACTGCATTGTCGGAACTAGAAGCACAAGCATTTCGCTACACTCGCATTAACATCTGCTAACCATGTGTATGTGACAAATAAAATTTGATTTGATTTGATATCCTTAAGACATACCCAGGATCGACATGCCTGACGTTTGATCTATCCCTGGAGTGAAAACTTACGGAGCCTTGACGGAGCATGTGTGGGATATCCTGCGAGCAAGAGAGCCTGTCTTGACGCGGGTGAATTGGAGACGGATGGGGGTCGGGGCTAACCAGGCCCTTTATCTGTAATAAATTAATAGTAAAAATGTTTAATTATAACATGTTTTAAACTGTATGTACTAAATATTTAGATTTAAAGGGGATTAATGCTATATCTCAACCCTTAACCCTTAACGAACGGGGAAGCTGTATTTTCTCTCTCGCCCCGGTCTGTCGCTGAGAAATGCAATGTCTTATTTTATACGAATACAGTCTTTCCTACAAAGCTATGTTATAAACATTAAAGGTTAATACAAGTTTAGTACTGTCTGGTGTAAGTGTAAGTGTTGTACAACCACTGTTTATAAATAAAACATGTGCATGTTTTTATATTGCGCAGTAAAATTGTTTTAAAAAGGTCTGTACTAAATATTATGAATTAACTAAATGTTATCTCACGGTTTAACGAAAGGAATATCACGCGCCCTCTCTCCCAATCTGTCCCTGAGAAAAAAGGCTTTCCGGAAAGACATGTGCGTGCGAGTGTAGGTGTGTGTGTTTCAAAAACAAAGGGGAGGGGTGTGTGTTCAACAATGCCATGGAATTTGCACTCAAGGCTCTATCTCTCTCTTTCTGTCAAGATATCTGGCTACCCCCAATCAAAAAAGTGTGTTTGGTTGTATGGGGGCTGTGTTTTGTGCGACTCTTCAAATGGGCACTTTCGATTCATTTACAACACATGCCTTTCAAATACGTATTTATCTCACCCCCAAGGACGTGGGGGGCTAAAAAGTCAAACAACCCCGGCAGAATATATCTTGTCTAGACAACCTCCTACGGTTTAAAACATATGTTATTTGTAATCACAAACGGTCCCCCTCCACCCAGGTCTATAAATTTATATCGGACACCCCCTACGCTGCTACCCATGATGTTGTAGGAAATCAAAAGGAAATACTGGCAGACACAATATGTCGAGACAACCACCTGTGGTTTTGGGTTCTCTGAACATTCAGAGGTCCTGCCGCCCGAAAAAACATCACCCCCGCGCTGTAAGATCATTACAGAATATCTCTCCTTTGAGCCAAGACTGCGGAGCGAGGGCTAGTGAAACAGATACTATCCCCTCTGTACGAACGACCAAAAGCGCCAGACACCTGGCCAACAGCCCAGAACAGCTCAAAGATAATCAGTGAATCCGTCCTAATGGAGCTTTCTGAAGGTGAGTTAGTGAAAATAATATATTAGATTTGGAGGCGGGGAATGGTATGGATATTATTGATATTATTGTAATATTAAACCGGCGTGATATGTTTTTTTAAACGGGGGGCAATGATTGTTTAGGTAATATGTCAAATGCACGTATTCTTATAATTTAAAATGTATATATATATATCGGATAAATATATGTTAATATTATCTAACGTTTGTAGGGTATCCATCCTTTACGCAGTTGCTCAGGGGAATAAATGATCTGGAACAGCCTTCGTTAGAAGGGGGTTCAGAGGAGCAAAACGCATGCAGCCAGTCCCCATCACATTATTGTAGACGTAAGTCCAAGAATAAAATACATAAGAATATTTATACATTAAAAACAAAAAGTGTGCACCCTATATTAAAAGCTATTTTTGTGTTTACAGCTGACATACCACCAAGAAGGATAACGGCCTCCTTATGGACCCTGAACGACTTCCGAGGAGAATTATTTATTTATATATATATATATATTATTAGTTATACATATTTTATTATTTTTTACATGTTTTGATGAGTCGATATGTTAAAACGACGAGACATGCCCAGCAGAATCTGGAATACCTGGTGAAAGAGCCCCCGGTTTCCGCGATCGGTCAGAACAGCCCTCGTCAAAAAAGCTGAGGTAATTTAATTATGTATTGTTAATATATAGTATTATACCTGAAATGTATGACTTTTTTATATCTAACATATTTTATGTTTAATAACGTATTTTGTATATATTATTTTCTTTCAGACTCCTCCCCGGCGTATAACGGCACAGAAGACCTCACACACCTAGAGCACGCAAGAGGATTTCGGCTCACCAGACGTTCAAAATGAAACAACGAAACCGGAGGATTTCATCGTTTTAAATGACATTTCAGAGGTAGACGACCTGCTATTATGGGAGGCGGCCAACCTTCTTGATTCAGCCAATTCTTTGGTGGAAACACCCGAACCTGAAATAGAACAAGCTAGGTTTTTCACAGCCTTTTCCAGGGCTCTAATATCCCGAAAGGTTTTGCTCCACAAACGAATGGGGGCTTTACTCGAGCAACAATACCGTCAGCATCTATCCTTCAGGCATAGAACAATGTCATGTTTGTTAAACAGCAAAACCGATTTAAAAAACGCAAATACAGGCGCTAGAAACATATGTAACATGTATCCTTCCAGAATACCACAAGAACACACATAATTAATTATCCAAATGGCTGAGCCAACAGACATACTTGAGACAGTTGAAACCCTGTTATCCCAAGCTATAATTAACCAGATGAATGAGGCTTGGGTAACAGACATAATACCGATAGATGAAAACATATTATCCCCAATACCCCCGAACTCATAGAAATAATTAATCCTATGAATGAGTCAGGGACGACCAATGAAAAACTGTTATCCCAGATTACTGAATTCCTCATATCGTCAATTAACCAGATGAATGAAAGCATAAGATCTTCTACACCGGACACCCCACAAACCCCGCCATTAACGCCCATGTCCGAAGAGTCTGAAACGCAATACAATGTTTTTGAGGAATTACAAAATTGTCTAATAAATCAGGAGGGAGATGGTATTGATAGAAGTGTCCGGGTTGTGTACCAAAATAAATTCAGCAATACAGAGATTCGACAATTTTTCAATTTCACATGGGTGAATCAGAATCTTGACTATGCAGTGTTTTATGTGATGATACTGGATACTCTGACCGATCTGTTAGACAGGGCAAGAGATTATGGCGAACCTCGTGATGTCTTACAGTTGGAAATTTGTGGAGATAGCTTGCATAACACGGTATCTCTTATTTTACCCAATGGCGAAGCAGATCTTGAACAATTTATAGCCCTGCTGGAACGACTTGTTCAGTCAAATTCATCCGTCATAGCCAATAGGACCCTCGAGCTTGTAGTGCAAATAATACGTCAACCCCTGGGTGGCGAGGGTCAGAGAAGGAAACTAGATAGCCTAATGCAATCAGAAATATCTCATAAACGTTCACAATCCTGCCTGGTAAAAAGCTATGCTTTGCAATAGGCCTAGCACATTTACTCAACCCTGGGTGTACAGATCTAGCGGCGTTACTACACAAGGCTAGAGAGCTCCAAACGGCCGTGGGTCTAGGTATACAGGATGCGGTGGCTTTCTTGGACATAGTCAAGTTTGAAAACCTTCTGAACATCAAGATTGTGGTTTTGTACCACAGTAGAGCTAATGCAGCTCTCTTGAAATTCCAAAACAACCCTCATCCTCAGATTCTGTACTTTTATGTGCAAAACGCCCACTGTTATGCTATTACCAACATCACCGTGTTTTTAGACGCACCATATGTCTGTACATCGTGCCATACCAGCTACACCCAAAAGGTGTTATAACTGTTCAGTATGTCTGGATGAAAATTGTCCGATGCAGCCCTTAAACCTGACACCCTGTGGGGATTGTCGCCGCAAATGTCGTTCGGCCTACTGTTACTAAAAACACAAAATTGAAACATGGCACCCCAAGGCCTGTAAATCTGTAAGCAGTTGTGACATTAACTTCTTATGGCTGCAGGGGCAGTATTGAGTAGCTTGGATGAAAGGTGCCCAGAGTAAACTGCCTGCTCCTCAGTCCCAGTTGCTAATATATGCATATTATTATTAGTATTGGATAGAAAACACTCTGAAGTTTCTAAAACTGTTTGAATGATGTCTGTGAGTATAACAAAACTCATATGGCAGGCAAAACCTGAGAACAAGAAATCCAAACAGGAAGTGGGAAATCTGAGGTTGAGATACATATATGTTTGAGGAATTTTAATTATGAGATTTCTGTTGTTTGAATTTGGCGCTCTGCACTTTCACTGGCTGTTGTCATATCAATCCCGTTAACAAGAAATATCCAACATGCCATTGCAATTACAACCGTAAAATAGACAGCCCTAAACCTTGTGTGTGGAATCATACATTGCCCACACTGTAAAGGGCCTTTGAGAAACAGAGACGCTGATGTGGTTCAAGAAGTGCCACACAAGTGTTATATTCAGCCCTTGGCTGAAGATGAACATTCAGAGAAATACGTGTTCTATGATTTTGAGACAAATCAGCAATCAGGGGTTCATTTGCCAATTTTTGTATCTACCATGACTTTCAAGGGTGATAAGTGGTCGGCAGAGGGCCCCAATTGTGCACTGCTCTTTCTAAAACACTTTAGAAAACCCCAGTACAGAAACTTCACGTTTACAGCGCACAATTCTAGAGCCTATGACTCCTACCTTCTTCTGAACCCCTTGATACAGCAAGGCGTTGCACCCAGTGTCATATTTCAAGGTAGTAAAATCTTGTGTTTTGTAGACCCCGCCTTCAACCAGAGATACATTGATAGTTTAAGCTTCTTACCCATGATATTGGCTCAAATGCCAGAGGCCTTGGGTTTTGAAAACTGTGAAAGGTTGTTTTTCCCACTTCTTCACATCTGAGGAGAATCTACATTATATTGTATCTTATCCCAGCCCCGAAATGTACGGGTGTGATCAAATGTCTCCCAAAGAGCGTGAGAGATTCATGACGTGGTACGAGACAGTAAGACAAAGCACCTTTGATTTCCATAAAGAGATGGAATCATACTGTGACAATGATGTGGTTATACTTCGTGAAGGATGCCTCAGATTCAGAGAAGAGGTCATCAAAGATGCAGGCATTAACCCCTGGAGTTGTACAACTATTGCATCGGCATGCATGAAAACCTATTGTACACACTTTCTACCTACAGCATCTATAGCTATCCCCTCGCCTGACAACTACCGACGCCAATTCAAGTCCTGCTCTAGTGGGTCCATTCAATGGTTGGAGTACTTGGCCCAGGATAAAGACATTTTTATTCAACATGCTTTGAATAGGGATGAGAAGGCGTGTGGGTCTTATCATGTAGATGGATACACACAGATTGACGGGGTTGAGACCGTGTTTGAGTACAACGGTTGTTTCTTCCATGGTTGTAAATCTTGCTTTGTGCCCCAGGCCATGTGTCCTAACCCAAAATAATTTTGGGGAAATGTACCAAGAGTGTCAAGACAAATTTGATTCTTTACAGGCTACTTACGGGTTAAAAGTGAATGTGATGTGGGAGCATGAGTGGACCGCACTCAAAAAGTCTGATCCTCATGTTCAAGCCTTCCTTTCCAGCTTTGACACACCAGAACCCTTGGAACCACAACAGGCCTTGTAGGAGGCCGTACCAATGCTTTGACATTGAGGTATGTAGCGCAACCTGACGAGAAAATAGGATATGTAGATTTTACATCCCTTTATCCTCCATGAGTTCCTCATGCTATCCTATGGGGCATCTTGAAATTATTCACCGCGACTTTGACTTACCCCAAAACTATTTTGGTCTGATCAAATCAACTCTCCTAGGGGTTTGTTTATACCAGTGTTGCCTTACAAGGGGACCTCAAGGAAAACTTTTCTTTCCCCTTTGTCGCACCTGCAGTGAAAACAACAACCAGGAAACCCTTGTGATCACTCGGATCAAGAAAGAGCCCTGACAGGTGTATGGGTCACAGTTGAATTCTCTAAGGCTCTAGAGATGGGGTATCGTGTGGCCAAAATCTTTGAAGTGTGGAACTTTTCCAGGAAATCAGACACTCTTTTTAAAGAGTACATCAAGACCTTCTTGAGATGCAAGCAAATGGCTTCAGGCTATCTTGCATCGGTCACAGATCAAGAGAGCAAAGACAAGTAAATTCAAGACTATCACGACAGAGAAGGTATACTTCTTGACCCTGACAGAATAGAGGTCAACAAAACCCCCAAAAATGTGTCAATTGTACTTGAACTCGCTTTGGGGCAAGCTTTCGCAGATTATGCAATATGCTAACAACGTCGATCATTAAAGACCCAAAGAATTTTGGGAATTTGTTTTTTCGGACCAATACAAAATTTCACATTTTTCAGTCTTGAGTCAAGACATTGCCCTGGTGCAATGGCGACGTAACAAGAAGTGGGTTCTACCCCCGGGTAATGTAAATGTTTCTTGCAGCATTTACCACGGCCTATGGCCAACTTGAACTGTACACCCTCATGGAGCAGCTTCAGAGGCGGGTTCTTTACCACGACACAGACTCTGTGGTCTATATAAGCAAACAGGGTGATTGGAACCCCCCACTTAGCAACTATCTGGGAGGTTTAACGAGTGAACTCGAAGATGGTGACCATGTCACAGAATGGTCCTCCTGTGGTCTCAAAAGCTATGCCTTTAGGACTAAAGACAATCACATGGTGTTGAAAGCCAAAGGCGTGACTCAAAACTATGCAAATGCTCCGCATGTAAACTTGGAATCAATCACACGATTGGTCAAGGGGTTCATAAACGACCGGAATAGTGACTTGGAGATTGAGCTCCTACAAAAAAATTGTTAGGGATAAAAAGTGCTTCCATCTAAGGAATGCCCCACTTACTAAAATATTCAGGGTAGTCTATGACAAGAGACTGCTTTTGCCTGACGGGACCACATTGTCCTTTGGCTACTGACTTGTGCTACAAGTCCCAGTGTGTCTTAAAGCTTAAGATATAATGACTGCTGTAGAAGGTTTTGACCCCCGGTTGCAACTACCATTTTCGGCCTTAATCGCAGGGCCTTCTAATAGTGGTAAAACTTGTTTTGTAAAAAGTATTTTAGAGAATTCTGAACATGTGATATCTCAAAAGCCTGATAATATTGTGTGATGTTATTCGTGTTATCAACCTTTGTATGATGAATTGTTGAAGAAAATAAAAATCAAGTTTGTTGAAGGAATACCTGAATCTCTGTCTGATGATGAACTTCTCCCTCCTCATAAAAACAATCTGCTGGTTTTGGACATTGTGCTATTTGCAGGTAGCGAACATCCCGAAATTGCACAAGCTTTTACCCAATATACTCATCATAGAAACCTGTCCGTGCTTTACTTGGTGCAGAATGTGTTTCACCAAGGTAAAAATAGTCGTACCATTAGTTTGAACGCCAATTAAATGGTTTTGTTCAAAAAGACAAACTACAAATTAACACTGTAGCTCAGCAGATGTACCCAGGAAGGAAATCCTACTTAATGGAGAGCTATGAGGATGCTACCAAAGCGCTATTTTATTATTTAATCGTGGATTTTAAAAGCAAATACTCCAGAACACCTGAGGCTACGAACCGGTCTGTTACCATGGGAGTGGCCGGCTGCGTACATTCCTAAAAAGTAATCGCTATGTCTCTGCGTTTAAAAAGAAACCTGCCCCTCTTGAGAATCCTAGTGGGGCTACAGCTAATGAACGGAAGGCCATCTTGGGTCACTGTTCTTCAGATCTCTTATTATCCCTATGTGAGATTGCTTTGAATCTTCTCAAAGGACGCATTCCACTCACCCTGACCCAATTGAAAAAAATAAAGAGACAAAAGACCGCGATCAAACTCTTTGGCAATAAAAGGGCCCGTCTTCAAAATAAAATACATAACCCCCAGACTGTTGTATGCTTTCTTCTACCTTTACTAAGTATAGCCGTGCCCTTCATCCCCAGCCTTATTGCAGCCAGACGTGGGGATTGAACACAGAGTGTGATGGCCAACAAAATGTATCTGGTGCCACAACAAGAGTTGGATAGACTTAAAAAACAAATGCAGGGTCCTGAAAATATCAGACAAAAAGCGGGAAATGATTTGGATACGGCCATGAAGGATATTTTGACCCGAAAAGGATTGAACCCCTATGATAAGGTCCAAAAATACACAAACCTCTTGCAAAGGTATTTGGCCTTGGTGAAACACAGTGAGAGAGAGACCAACCATTTAACGCTTTCCATACCTGACCCTTTAAAAGATGACGAGCCTAGCGAGAGCCAAGCCTCTGTAATGCCTGTACCTGCGATCTTACCGGCTGAAGATCAAAATGTCTGTTGAAGATACAGTTATGCATGACATGTTGACACATGTTCCGGCACGTAACAGGAAAAATGTTAGATACATTATGAACAAGATAAAAGATTCAAAGGGGACCGCTACTTGGAATGACAAAGGAGAGTTTATCCTTTATCCTTCTGTTGTCGGGGGTTCACATATGCTTGATTTGCTTAAAAAGTACCATGGCTGCCCACAAGGTTGCTGATGACAGAAGACCTCCCGGGTGGCGTCAGTTTCTTAAGGCCCTGGCAATCCTCAACATTCCCCTCTTAGGGGTACCCAACTATAAGCTTCGTCAACAGATTCAAGCTTTAAAACAAAAACCTTCAACGAGCTACAGCACCCCTAAAGATGTCCCAACAACCCCTCCCCCCTATGAATGGGATGATGATAACTCATTTACCCCCCTGAACGTCTCCGGACCTTTTCCTAATCCCGATCTCTCAGGGTGGTTAGACTTTTGAATGACTGTGATTTAAATTCAATATATTTTATTTGAAAAATTAAGCAATTTAACATTTGTGGCATTCTTGAAACATTTCACATGAGCATACGCCTTGATTACACAGTCTTAAAGGACACATATTTGAAATCTTTTTTTAAAATATTTTCTAACAAAACAAGTTACAACGTTATCATTACTTCTTAAATCATCATTATAAAGAGACATAACATCTTCAAAAGAAACTCCCCGGGCTCTTTGGCATAGGTAGAATACACAGTGGTGACCGCATGTAGTGGAAAGGTTATCTTGCACTTCTTTGATGCTGTAGTATATCTTTGATCTGTTTTTGGTCAAAAATTCTTTAATAGATTTGGAGAAATGTGAAAAACTGGGGGGGAAAGCCGTAGGGGCCAAAAAAAGTTTTGATTTTTCTTCCTCCTTTGTCTTCTAATGTTACAGCTAGCCAATGTTCACCCGGCATGTGTTTAGGATGGGTATTGACAATAAACATGGCCGGCCGCTCCGGCCATTTCTCAACACTCGACAAAATTGTTTTCCAATCCATCGGCTCATGAGCACTTCCAACTCTTGGGTATTCATGTCTTTGCTCAACAATCCTTAATAATAATCTACTAAAACCTGTCTTCGGCTATTCACCTCCAAGATTGAATCAGAGCAGGCATAAACAATCATGCTAACTGTACAGGCTAAATGTGTACGGAAACGCATTTCCAGCCTGAAGTTACCTTGGGACACCACAGACAGATTTCCTGAGGTGTCATCATCAGGTGCTAAATTGAAAGCATATAACCCTCTGCAAAATCATTTCTGTCAATAGGTAAACAGAGATCTTTTAGATGCCTCCCGGTAGTCAGGAATAGATTGTAAAATTCTTGCACAGATATGTTATTAAATTGCGGTTGGAAAGCCTTAGCAGGGACCTGATGTCCGCCCTGACAGAGAGCTACATACTCTGCATTGAAGTGTTGAAAATTAAATGGGTTTTTATGTAAGCTGCCCGTATTAGAGGCGTGATCAATCAAACCTATAACAATGTATCGGGGTAAAGGGCCTAGAAAAAAGGTTTTCTCGACTGCAGATTCTACTGCCCACAGGTATGCTAAAGGTTTTCATGGTAATTCTTTGGAGAGGGTAAAGGGCATTTCCTTTCAACAAAGCCTGTGAGTGACCCAGATGAACTGCCGGAGATAGACACTTTTTTAATAAAAAGCGATGCCCCCAACACTTTAAAACTAAGTCCCCGTCCTGGGCAGACATCAGGCAAAACTCATCCTTGGCCTTGGTTAATTTTAGTCTTAAATCAATCCGAATTTAATCTCAGAGTGTATAGGCCCTAGCAGATGAAACTCTCGAGATTCGGCACAGTAGCGAGCAAGTGCCTCCAGTCCTTTGTTTGCACCGGTGGAAGGGTCTGTCGTTTCCATAGAGACTCCTGCAGTATCCTTGCTAAACAGCCCGGTGCTGAATTGTGTCTTGAGAGTGTCTTCGGAGTAGTTGAGTAAACACTCCATGATGGCCCTATAAGGGTATGTGGCACTGACTGATTAGGCATTCACCCAAAGTCACATCCACTTGGGAGAAGATGGTGGCCACTGGGTAATTAATGAGACTCACTTTAGCATTGTGTGCAATATCAGCACCATCTCTTTTGGTCACTTTTAGACGTAAATGCACCAAGGTGTTGTTGAGGTCCAGATAGTTGTCACCGTGGCCCGGTATGAAAAACTCTATGGGACCGTTGTCTGTAATGGCAGAGAGTGGGGCTATCTCATAACTGGACCTCTCTACTGAATGTTGGGTTAAGGGGGCCGTGAAAAGATTGAGCTCTGTCTTTATAGCTTAAGAGGACATGCGGTGTAAAAGAGCCATGTTGCTTGTTCTTTTAGATATTTTTGTCGTTTTTGGTCCAGACCTCTTCACTTTACCACGTCTTTGACTTACTGAGTTTCTTTTAACGGTTAACCTCCGCTTTTTAGGGGCAGGCCTGCGCCTTACACCTGGAGGTCTCTTTTTTGGTCTTCGAGACAACATCATAAGCCCCGAGGCTTCTTGATGCTCGGCATCTGGTGATGCCCTTCTGGTCATAGCATTGGCTGCAACCTCACTTACTATATTTTTAGCCGCTGATTTTAAATGTGGTTTGGCTATGCTGAGGCCTCTCTTCATAAACGTAAAACCATCCTAAAGAGATTATGAAATATACCTCCTATCCCCAAACCGTACATGGTCGGGGATCCATGATAGCCTGGTAACCCATTACCCACTTGAGCAACATAGTATGAGACATAGCGGTTAGGGTCGAGATGTTGGTGGTCCATAACCCTTTTAAATTATTTGTATTATGTTTATAAAAATATATAATACATGTAGGTTTTGGTAGGTCTAAAGTGGAGTTTTACAATCGTTTTACCATAAGTAAATTTCGATGTTTTCGTTATGATCCGTTTTAAGCTCAACCAGAATGTTTTCAATATATTTCTTGCTTACAGGTACGTAGTGTGGCTTGTAGTAGTTAACAGTGACTACATCACCATCCTTTCAGTCTATATGAACAGGTACGTAGTGTGGCTTGTCATAGTTGTCAGTGTCTGTATCGCCATCCTTTCAGTCTATATGAACTGTTCTCAGGAGGGGCACACAACTGTCTCCGACCCTTTGATAGGATATGATGTCGGTATACACAAATATGTTGTAAAATCCTGCATGTATATCCGCGGGGAATGGAAACAATTTATCTTTCACATACGTCCATTGAATTGGGACCCATCCCCAACATGTAGGCTAACTTACCGCTGGTCTTTATACCCCCGTCAGCATCCCCTGAGATTTGTACACGTTTATGTATAGGGTTGTAGATTGAGTATTTCCATATTGTTCTGGGTTAGGAGTTCATTCAACTCTGAGACGATCCTGTCGACGGTTCTATAGAACCCTTTTTTAAGCTTAATAAGTTTTGCAGGTTCCGATATCCCTTTGCAATAAAAATCACGGTCCTTATCTTTTGATATTATACCAACTATGGGGGTATGTAATCTCGCTGAGACCTACTTCCCAGGCCTCTGATAACTCTATAGGCTTTGGAAAATTGGTTGTATAATTTGAACTTTGGTTATTACGATATGTGCAGACGCATTACTGGGGAGAGTCAGGTAGAAGCCGCTGTGTTCCATGATGTACTCCTGTGTACACGCGAATGATGATGTATTTATCATACATGAGGGTTTAAGTTAACTCCCGCTGCCTCCACCACATCCTGCTCTAATACCCAACTGTTGAACTTTTGGGGCCAGTTTTTCCAGCGGACCAGCACCCAATTTTTACCCTTTTCTCTCTTTTGATCTAGAATCTCCTCCACGTGAAAGACTTTGTCTTTACCCAACTGAACCTTCTGTAATTCCTTCTCATAAAAAGATCCCTCTATAAGCTCCCCGTCTCAATCTTTTAACTTGTTGACAGGGGGTATGTGCGGTAGACATTCGGTAACGGTGAACACCTCATCTCTGTAACCTTGCTCATTTTTTGTCGAAAACACCCCTCAACTTGGATATAAGCACCAAGTCACCAAGATAGAGTCAAAGGCCTGGGTCACCTCTGCACCACTCTTATTTTTTAAGACACTTACAAATGCTATTTTAGAGAAAAAAATCTATAACCGTTAGCATGTAGTGATTTCCATAATTTTTATCTGCAAGGGCCTGCATGTCACATAGATCCGCCTGAAATTGGGACAAGGGATGAATAGAAAAAACTATTTATTGGAAATTGTTTTCGTAAAGGTTCATGTAGAGTATGAGCATCCTGCTCTGCATCCTGCTCTGATGACCACTCATTCACTTTAGCATCGCTTAACCGGCTACATGTTTCTTCGGCTATAGCTCTCTGTAAACGCTCCTTACCCCCATAAGACCCGGGGTTAGAGGGGGTATAATAAATGTTTTTCAACATCTTCTCCACCATCCTTCTTGCAACACCCTGTATATTTGGTTTAGATTTACAGGCTTGTGTCGCTGAATTTTTAAAACACACACATCCGCTATAAAAGTATATAAACAACAAATATGATACATGTTACAATAAAATGGTGTTTCAAACAAATAAAGTAAAATCTTAGACAAAGTTGTTTCTAGTTCTTCAGAATCATCCACAAGACGGGATACCAGTTGTGTCCATTGTAGACTCTCGCCCGCATGTCGTACATGATTGATGATTTGCTCCATTTGTAGCACACGCTCTACATTAGCCCAGGCATTGTGTGTTGTGTGTTCACTTTATATTCAATCATTTGATGCATAACAAATGTATTTATTCTCTCTAACATCGTATGCATATAGTTGCCAATTGCTTTACATCTAAATAACAAATATGTATTGTCACTCAGTCTCTTGGGGTTTATTGAGACAGAAAGTCATCACATCAGCCATCACAGCTTCCCTGTATGTGTTGTCATCCACCAGGGTGTGTCGGATTTCTTTGAGTTTCTCGTGGATGTAGATCGCCTCCTTCAGTTCATGTAGGAAAGCCTCGGTTAGCCCGTAAACTCTGGGAATAGACGGCACAAGACCCATTGACTCCATGGCTCTGGCCAGCAAAGGTATGAACCTGCAGGACCACAGTCTTTTCACCAGCTCCTCAAAATGGTTGAAGAAGTAGTATCTTGGGGGCTCGTATAGGCACGGATGACGGCGCTGGCTGGGGTGATTGTACTCACAACCAATTTTCTCTTATATACTCTCCAATCACACTGTCTAAAAGTTTGGCTACAGAGGACTTGATGGTGTTCACAAAAATAGTACTGACCACCCCATCAAACACATCCTCAGGATGTGTACATGTAGGGGGTGTCGTGGGTCTTGCCTGGGGGGAGTAGAATGGTGGGCTGCGAGGCATAGAGTCCTTAGGGTCTGGCCCCCATGACGTATCGGAGGCCTGGTATGTTGTATGAATATCCATGGTATATGCTGAAATGAAGAACGGGAGGCTTTAAGGGCCCTCTTTTTATTGTTGAACCACTCCTTTGTGTATCAGGGCGTGATCTTGGCCAACAACCTCCTTCCCTCAGTAAGAGCATTGAAGATGGGTCGTGGCTGGGTCTTCCAGCATGACAACGGCCTGAAACACAGCCAGGGCAACTAAGGAGTGGCTCCGTAAGAAGCATCTCAAGGTCCTGGAGTGGCCTAGCCAGTCTCCAGACCTGAACCCAATAGAACATCTTTGGAGAGAGCTGAAAGTCCGTATTGCCCAGCGACAGCCCCGAAACCTGAAGGATCTGGAGAAGGTCTGTATGGAGGAGTGGGCCAAAATCCCTGCTGCAGTGTGTGCAAACCTGGTCAAGAACTACAGGAAACGTATGATCTCTGTAATTGCAAACAAAGGTTTCTGTACCAAATATTAAGTTCTGCTTTTCTGATGTATCAAATACTTATGTCATGCAATAAAATGCAAATCATACAATGTGATTTTCTGGATGTTTGTTTTAGATTCCGTCTCTCACAGCTGAAGTGTACCTATGATAAAAAAATTACAGACCTCTACATGCTTTGTAAGTAGGAAAACCTGCAGAATCGGCAGTGTATCAAATACTTGTTCCCCCCCACTGTATGTCCAATGAACAGGAGTAATAGCCATCTGTTATCCTCAGCACACACATACTTCACACTGTAATGAATAGAAGTGAGCAGGAAAAAACATAAGCAGGAATCAATTAAAAGTTCTGAAATATATTGTACACATTGCCTCGATATGTACTGTGTACTAACACAGTGATTCTCAACCTGGGGTATATGGGAAGACTCATAAGAACATACACCTACTGGTAAAATTCACGAGGGGTTACTTAGGCGGTACTACAGGCAGAGCAAATGCGGTAGGGGATAGATTAGGAGTACAGTAACCAAAAAGGTTGAACCCCTTTACTAATACATTTTTTGAATGTACACAAATTTCAGCAATATGAAATGGTGGGGGTCTCACCCGTCAAATCCTGTCCAGTAAATGGTGGCCTCAAAGCCCAGTCAATAAGAGAACGTGTCTGTATGAGCCACCTCTGGCAGGATGCTCAGGGAATAGTTATTGATGAACAGAGGGGTATCCTACGAAGCAGATTTGAGGAGTTAGCGGGGTAACTTTGGTAAACTCTAAGTTCAACTTGGTTATACGAAAATGGCTCACCTTTTAACCAGGTACATTTCTATGGCAACGAATGATTCGGAACTAATCTCCTCTGGGGCAGGCTAACTCACTTTTGTATATACAGTATAATATATGTGGACACCCCCTTCAAATTAGTGGATTTGGCTATTTCAGCCACACCCGTTGATGACAGTTGTATAAAATCGAGCACACAGCCATGCAATCTATATAGACAAACATTGGCAGTAGAATGGCCTTGCTGAAGAGCTCAGTGACTTTCAACATGGCACCGTAATATGATGCCACCTTTCCAACAAGTCAGTAAGTCAAATTTATGCCCTGCTAGAGCTGCCCCGGTCAACTTTGACCAGGGCAGCTCTAGCAGGGCAGAAATTTGTAAATGTCTAGGAGCAACAACGGCTCAGCCACAAAGGGGTAGGCCACACAAGCTCACAGAACGGTACTGCCGGGGGCTGAAGCGCGTAAAAATCATCTGTCCTCGGTTGTGATACTCATTACAGAGTTCCAAACAGCCTCTGGAACCAACATCAGCACAATAACTGTCAGGAGCTTAATGAAATGGGTTTCCATGGCCGCCCACAAGCCTAAGTTCACCATGTGCAATGCCAAGCATCGGCTGGAGTGTTGTAAAGCTTACCGCCATTGGACTCTGGAGCGTTGGAAACGCCCCAATGCATAGTCCCAACTGTAAAGTTTGGTAGAGGAGGAATAATGGTCTGGGGCTGTTTTTCATGGTTTGGGCTAGGCCCCTTAGTTCCAGTGAAGGTAAATCTTAATGCTACAGGATACAATTAAATTCTAGATGATTCTGTGCTTCCAACTTTGTGGTTTGGGCAAGGCCCTTTCCTGACAATGCACCTGTGCACAAAGCCATTGACATCACTTTCTGGAATTTTCCAACTGTTTAAAGGCACAGTCAACTTAGTGTATGTAAACTTCTGACCCACTGGAATTGTGATACAGTGAATTATAAGTGAAATAATCTGTCTGTAAACAATTGTTGGAAAAATGACTTCTGTCATGCACAAAGTAGATGTCATAACCGATTTGCCACTAACTATAGTTTGTTAACAAGAAATTTGTGGAGTGGTTGAAAAACGAGTTTTAATGACTCCAGACTAAGTGTATGTAAACTTCCGACTTCAACTGTATGTAATCCTGTACTAGCGTATGTGCCGAATACATTACCATATTACAGATGTCAAGCTTATGGGCATGTGGCAGCAGTGTGTAGGAGGGAGGTTCCTAGGTTTGAGAAGTGTGCCGAAGGGCATGAGTAGTGGAGATATACCAGTACAGTGGGATAAGCCAAAAAAAGTGATATAAAGTTCAGTAAGACTGGACTTTTAGCATTTATAGCAGTGGTTATCAACTGTACGGCAGGAATGGAATGGAAGTCGCAGAAAATTGAGATTGTGGTGGTAGCTGCAGGGAGGTATTTGGGTGTGCGAGACTAGACATCAGAAGAGTTACAGGGTGTGTTAAGTGGTGATGTCCCATCCTTTCAGGATGATGACATGAGGTAGGAATAAATACATTAATTAGTGGAGTAGGGTGGTGTTAATTTTATTTTATATAATTTTGAAATTAGTGAGTGTACTGTTACATGGTAGGGTATTTATTACATTTGATCTAGCAAGCAAAGTGTGAGGGAGTTGTACTCCAGTCTAGTAGGTGGCGGTAATGCAATAAATTGGATGCCAACTGCCGTTAAACCTCAAAGAAGAAAAAGATGATGATGATGAAGAAGAAGAAGAAGAAGAAGTAGAAGTACACTTACCGTGCTATACAGGAAATAGCTATCCGTCATCTCCGGTTAGTGGTAATGTTGTACGAGGTCTCTTTCTGAAAGGTTTGTCATATTTCTTAGTGATCGGGAAATAAAAACGTGAATGAATTAATACTACCCTATATATGATTACTTTTAAAACTGATTTTAGGAAATACGCCGTATTGTACTCAAAGCCACTGTACTCACAGTTGCTAATCTGCTAGCATTCTTCACAACAGCATTAGCCTGTTAGCTAGATAGATTCTTGCAAAAGCTACACTAGGTAGTAAAATATAGCTAAGACTCAACTACCGCTATTTAGGTAGCTAACGTAGATACGCATGCCATGTTTTTGATGGCCACTTTGCAAGTTTAGGTGCACATAATTCTAACATCGGAAACTGGATAGCTTGCAAGTTAGCTAGCGGGACATTCTGGCCTTAATTTAATTGACATTTACAAATCTACATTTATTCGCCAACAATTGTAAGAAATCAACACAAATTATTTGTAGTTAGATACAAGAGTCGTTAGCTTCAGTAACATTGGCTAAATTTAACCAAGAGTTGGTGACACAATGACAAAACCCTAGTGTTGTTGACAAGGGGAGATAATCAGTCTTGTCATCAACGCTAAATGTCTATATTGCTAAATGTCTCTTTTGCCATCACAGAGTCCATCGTCAGCTGATGAATTATGTTAACGAAATCTACAATTTTCATCAGTTTTGTGTCCTAAAACAGCTGTCACACTTAGGTTGCATAAGCAGCAATGATGTCTGGCACCGGGGGAGGGAAGCGAGCCTCAGGTGGGGACAGCCCCCCTGGTCCACCTGAGAAAAAGAGTAAAAAAGAGGAGAAGACCACCACCACTCTCATTGAGCCAATACGCATTGGGGGAGTGTCCTCTACGGTTAGTCACTATTTTTGGCCTCCGCATCTTGGTCTTGTCTATAATGAAGTATATTATCCCCCCTACATGGTTATCATCTTCATTATCATGTATTTCACATCTGCAGGAGGAAATGGACATGAAAGTGATCCAGTTTAAGAATAAGAAGCTGAGTGAGCGTCTGGAGCAGAGGCAGACCATGGAGGACGAGCTGCGAGAGAAGATCGAGAAGCTGGAAAAGCGACAAGCCACTGATGATACCACACTGCTCATTGTGAATCGTTACTGGTCCCAAGTACGTACATTCCACAATCGTTTGCTCCCTTGAAGTATCTCCCTTGTGTCCAAACCCCTGACTTGTACTGTATGCTTAACCTAAAATGTAACCCCCACACATACTGAATTACCCTTTATTTGACTTCCAGTTGGAAGAAAATGTTCACGTCCTGCGCCTACGCATTGACCCCACGGTGGTCCCAGCACCGCCTGCTATGCCGGTCTCTGCCCCTACCCCAATAGAAGAGGATGGTATGATGATCCCACCACCCCCTCCTCCAGCAACAGAACACGAGGAGACACAGCCTCCCCCACCTGATGTTATGGAGAAAGCTCCTGAACCACAGCAGGACTCGACAACCGGTAAAGATGATCCCTGCTCTCTCGCTCGCTCAACCTTTCTCTATGCATATCTAGCTCTGATCTGCAGTAATGATACCTCCAAGTCCATTGCTTTGCCACCTGTAATAACTGATGTGAGGTATGGAAACGTAACAAAGCAGTACACCTTTCTAGCACTTATGCCACATTAAATATTTTCAACCACATCCTAAGTCCTCCCGTCCATTTTTACTTATCACCATGATCTGTAGCACCTCCGCCCACTACATCCCTCAGTGAGAGTGCCAAGGCCTTCCTCTCCATTTTGGACAACAGCAGTGAGGAGGAGCTCAGCCTGCAGCTGCAGGACAGGATGCAGTTTAGCAAAGAGGCCGCTGCTTGCATGGTCTGCGTCTTCGACAGGTTGCACAGCCGCATCGACGGCCTATGCACCCAGATCCAGTCCGCAGGTAACTATTCAGACTCACTCATGACTAGGGACAATATTTTTTTCTCACTTTGTTGTTGTAGAAGCATTTGGGTTCTAAATGTGGCATAAACATGTTGAGGATTTCCCTACTGTGATATTCACAGTTGAGTAACCCTAGTAACGGTGTTGTCTTTGTCAGTGTGTGAGGACGACGGCCAGGAAGAGCTGCTCCGTCTGAATCGCACTCTGCTGGAGGAGAATAGCAGACTGCAAGACCTGGCTTCCTCCCTGCAGGGCAGACACCACAAGATGTCTATGGAGGTACTTTGCCTCACCTTTATAATGTAGTTTGGGTGGATTGGGAATGCCCACATCTCCATGGTGTGTCCTCTCACGCTTTTGTATCCTCAAATTTAATGTCTGCCATTTCTCATCGGTGGTAATAAATGGCGATTGTGTAAATTCATCCAGTCAATTTCTTAATCAAATGTTCTCTCATCTGTACTTCTCTTGTTCAGTACAATGAGCTTGTGGATAAGGTGACGAGCTCGGAGACCAAGGTGTCTGAGATGGAGACTGCTGTGGAGGATCTGCAGTGGGACATCGAGAAGCTCCGTAAAAGGGAACAGAAGCTCAACAAGCATCTGGCTGAGGCACTTGAGCAGGTTTGTTTAATTTGTGTGCGTGGGTGGGTGTGTATACTTTGTGTGTGTATAGTCCTGTATCTCATCATTGCTGATGGCACTCTCCATTATGCATCTATGGCCAGCGATAAGGCATCAGAGCATGCCAGCCATTGAATCGCAGCTGTGTGTGTTTATCTATGTCCTGCTGTATGCACATGGGTAAAATCATGTTTTGATATTGTATAGTCTAAATGAAGACTGTAACCACATTTTATATTACTATTGTAATATTTCTAGGTTAGTGTCTGAACTAATGTACGGGCCAAGTTCGCTAAACACCTCTTATGATTATTCTGTCCAGTTGAACTCGGGCTACTACACCACTGGCAGCTCAGGGGGGCTACCCGGAGGCCAGATCACTCTCAATATACAGAAGGTGAGTGCAGACTTGTCACTTTTTTGTCCAGCCATATTCTTGAGCTTCCCTTCAGTCTTGTTTTGATACATTGTTGTATTCCAACCCAGTCATCTGGAGTTGAATTGGTGCCAAAAGTGATAATAATTTAACTTCATACTGTCATTATTATGTCTGTTAGTTTGAGAGCCTGAATGCAGAGTTGGAGCAAAATCAGGAGCTGGCCAACAACCGCATGGCGGAACTGGAGAAACTACAGCAGGAGCTCCAAGAGGCTGTGAGGGAGAGTGAGAAGCTCAAGGTACAGAAGTCGTCTCCTCTGAGGGAATACAAGACTAAACTCACCGCAATACTCTGTCTGCTTAACAAAGGATATGCTCACTATTTAGACAGTCTTGATGAGTCAGGTGTCAAGTCAAGGAAGACAATAATTGTAGAATGTATAAACAATAACTTGTGTTTGTCATTATGATCATTGAATCTATACTCTGTATGTAATATCATTGAATGTGTTTACTTTTCTGTTTGCTCTATCCCAAATTGATTGCATGTATATAGTTTTTCAGCAGGTCCCAAGGCATCTTACAGTGTATGAGGGGGGTAACTCACTCACTTAACTCCTTTTCAGTTGGACCTGAAAAATATTCCAGAGGATGTGGTGAAGGAGACCGCGGACTACAAGTGCCTGCAGTCCCAGTTCTCACTGCTCTACAACGAGTCCCTCGGGGTGAAGACCCAGCTGGACGAGGCACGGGCCCTGCTCCTCACCGCCAAGAACGCCCACCTCAGACAGATAGAGCATATGGAGGTCAGAAGCACTAATTTAGCAGATAGGTTTTACTTGCAGTCATTGTGAACTTGGTTGTACCTCCTTTAGTTCAATGCACTGGTTGTCGCTTTGGATAAGAGAAACTGTCAAATGACTTAAGTGTAGGAGGGAGCCACTGATTTAAAATCAACATTTCAGCATATCAGACCCGCTTTTTTATATATATGCTTTGATTGAGCCTGTCTGGGGTACCAGATGGATGGGTTTTGACCTTTTGGGACTATTCCATTGGTTACATTGCAACCGTGAAAGTGGATTACATCACAAATGATAAAAAAAATGGCCAACACTAGTAGTCATGATGTCAGAGATTGGTGTGATGTCGCTGTTTGACAGCCATCAACAAAAGTTGGTGTTGTTCGTCATCTTTTCAGAGTGACGAGCTGTCACTACAGAAGAAGCTCCGCACTGAGGTCATCCAGCTGGAAGACACGCTGGCCCAGGTGCGCAAGGAGTATGAAATGCTGCGTATCGAGTTTGAGCAGAACCTGGCGGCCAACGAGCAAGCAGGTAACCTATCATCTCCACAACACCTCCCACTTCCTAGGCTTGTTTCTATCACTGAAGGTTTCTCATAAAAAGCTCATGTTTTTCTGAGAGATGTCTGAATGAACTATTTTCAGTGATCTTATGTACTTAGTAATATATGCATGTCTTGTTTATTTAATCATTTTCTGTAACCAAGGATGTTGACTGTGTGTTTGGGAGGAATGTATCCTATCCATATTGCTCACAAGTTTAGCGCACCAGACAATAGTCGGACAAAACACTGCGACGACGCTGACTGAAAACCCATGGTCATTATCTTATCGACACCTCTGTCCCTTTTGATCTTTCCCTTAGGCCCAATCAACAGAGAGATGCGCCACCTCATCAGCAGCCTCCAGAACCACAACCACCAGCTGAAGGGTGACGTGCAGCGTTACAAGCGGAAGCTCCGAGAAACACAGATGGAGATTAATAAGGTAGGCAATTGATCCTGCACTTTCTTCTGCTCCCTAAGAATATTTCATCAATATGCGTAGTTCATAGATTGACCCGGTCAGGTCCTATGGCTCTAACTCTGGACCCTTATTATAGGTTAACTACAGCCTGGAGTTTGCCCTGGTGAGGTGGTTAGGTCATGGTTCAACAAAACTTGAGATGCACAATATTTTGATAATAATTCAGGATAAACATGAGACTTGAATCATGATATTTGGTACGACAATGTGATAAATGCGATCGATGTCCCAAAACCATTTCCTGTCCCTTTGTCAGTTGCGGTGCCAGAGTGGTGACACTGGGCTTCTGTCGTTGGAGGAGCCGGTGAGCGACAGCCTGGAGGTGAAGAAAGAAGAGGATGAAGACCAAGAAGAGGAGGAGGAGAGGAGGAGGGAGCTGGAGAGACAGCGGTCCCGGGAGAGAGAGAGGGAGGCCGAGAGGGAGCGAGAGAGGGAGCGAGAAAGGGAACGACAGCGCAGCGAAGAGTTGAAGAGAAAAGATTCGGACACACTGAAGATGCTGAGGGCTGAACTTAAGTATGTTTCGTTTTTGGTCACAGAACACACAACTCATATTTTATATAGAATTAAGGGTACTGTAGAGGACTTCACTCATTGTCATATTCTGGAGTTAGGTAGTGCTAACCCTTCTACGGTTCATTCTTCTTTCCCCCTCAGGAAAGCCCAGGAGTCTCAGAAGGAGATGAAGCTACTTTTGGACATGTATAAATCAGCTCCCAAAGAGCAGCGAGACAAAGTGCAGCTTATGGCAGCAGAGCGCAAGTCTAAAGCCGAGGTTTGTCCAACTATGCTCTTTGACTTCTTCAAATTCCAACCTGAACTGTAGGTTATCATTGAAAGTCAATTCATGAGATGGTTAGTGTTATCTGAAGCTTCCCCCCCCCCCCCACTACAAGCTGAAGGAGTGTCTCAGTCCGTGTGTTATACCTAAATCCACCCTCTGTCCCAGGTGGATGAGTTGCGGGTGCGGGTTCGAGAGCTGGAGGAGAGGGAGAGGAAGGAGAGCAAGAAGCTGGCTGACGAGGACGCTCTCAGGAAGATACGTGTGGCAGAGGAGACGATTGATCACCTACAGAAGAAGCTCACGGCCACCAAACAGGTACACTACACATTCAAACCTTTTGCAGAGGTGCTGAATATGCTCAATATCACAATTGCCGTGGGTTTGCCTCGGCTTTGTCATTTCCTTGTTTCTTTTGACCGGGGATTTCAATGGAATAAGTGAGGTATCGCAATAGGGGAGGACGGGGTTTCAAATTGGTAGGGTTATGCAAGCAGTGTGCTTGGCGGGGTTGTGCTCTTGACCTTCGCCTCTGAGTCTGTACGAGAGTTGCGGCAATGGGACAAGACAGAAATGGAATAATGTGTCCCTGAACAAAGGGGGGGTCAAAATCAAAAATAACAGTCAGTATCTGGTGTGGCCATCAACTACATTAAGCACTGCAGTGCATCTCCTCCTAATGGGCTGCACCAGATTTGCCAGTTCTTGCTGTGAGATGTTATCCCACTCTTCCACCAAGGCACCTGCAAGTTCCTGGACATTTCTGAGGGGAATGGCCCTAGCCTTCACCCTCTGATGCAACAGGTCCCAGACCTGCTCAATGGGATTGAGATCCGGGCTCTTCACTGGCCATGGCAGAACACTGACATTCCTGTCTTGCAGGAAATCACACACAGAACGAACAAGCAGTATGGCTGGTGGCATTGTCATGCTGGAGGGTCATGTCAGGATGAGCCCGCAGTAAGGGTACCACATGAGGGAGGAGGATGTCTTCCCTGTAACGCACAGCGTTGAGATTGCCTGCAAAGACAACAAGCTCAGTCCGATGATGCTGTGACACACCGCCCCAGACCATGACAGACCCTCCACCTCCAAATCGATCCCGCTCCAGAGTACAGGCCTCAGTGTAACGCTCATTCCTTCGACGATAAACGCGAATCCGACCATCACCCCTGGTGAGACTAAACCGTAACTCGTCAGTAAAGAGCACTTTTCGCCAGTCTTGTCTGGTCCAGTGACGGTGGGTTTGTGCCCATGGGTGACGTTGTTGCTGGTGAGGACCTGCCTTACAACAGGCCTACAAGCCCTCAGTCCAGCCTCTCTGTCTATTGCAAACAGTCTGAGCACTGATGGAGGGATTGTGCGTTTCTGGTGTAACTCGGGCAGTTGTTGCCATCCAGTACCTGTCCCGCAGGTGTGGTGTTCGGATGTACCGATCCTGTGCAGGTGTTACACGTGGTCTGCCACTGCGAGGACGATCAGCTGTCCGTCCTGTCTCTCTGTAGCACTGTCTTAGGCGTCTCCCAGTACGGACATTGCAATTTATTGCCCTGGCCACATCTGCAGTCCTCTTGCCTCCTTGCAGCATGCCTAAGGCACGTTCACACAGATGAGCAGGGACCCTGAGCATCTTTCTTTTGGTGTTTTTCAGAGTCAGTAGAAAGGCCTCTTTAGTGTCCTACGTTTTCATAACTGTGACCTTTATTGACCACCATCTGTAAGCTGTTAGTGTCTTAACGACCGTTCCACAGGGGCATGATCATTGAACAAGCATGGGAAACCATTTACAATGAAAATCTGTGAAGGAATTCGTAAAAATCCAAATAATCTTTGAAAGACAGGGCCCTGAAAAAGGGACGTTTCTTTTTTTTGCTGTGTTTATATACTCATCAGTTAGTGAGTATACCAAACATTTAAGAATACATTCCTAATATTCAGTTGCACCCCTTTTTACCCTCAGAACAGTCTCAAATCGTCAGGGTATGGACTCGAAAGCGTTCCACAGGGATGCTGGCCCATGTTGACTCCAATGCTTCCCACTGTGTCAAGTTGGTTGGATGGATGTCATTTGGGTTTTGGATCATTCTTGTTACACACGGGAAATTGTTGAGTGTGAAAAACACAGCAGTGTTGCAGTTCTTCACACAAACCGGTGCGTCTGGCACCTACTACCATACCCCTGATTTGGTGGGAAAGAAAAGCACATCTTCTCCTTTTTGGCAGTTCTTCGGTTTTAGGCCGAATGATAAAGGTGAGCCAGCAGACCTGACCAAAGTCACTTGTAAATGCTGACAGAATATTCTGCAAGTCCATCATTCTGCTGAGTTCTATACTCTGGGGCAGAAAAGGTTTACATGCTGGTGTTCCTTGCCAGAAACCTTTAGGTCATTTGCACTCTGAAGTAGGTTCTCATCAAGGATTTGCCTGTATTTTGCTCCAGTCATGGTTCCCTTACCAGTCCCTGCTGCTGAAGAGCATCCTCATAGCATGATGATGCTGCCACCACCATGCTTCATGGTAGGGATGTGTGATGAGCAGTGCCTGATTTTCTCCAGAGATAGTGCTTTGTGTTCAGGGCAGATAGTTACATTTGTCTCATCAGACCACTGAGATCATAAGTATTTCTGTATTTCACATGCCTTTCTGCAAACTCCAGGTGTGCTGTCATGTGCATTTTTCTCAGGAGTGGCTTCCATATTGCCACTCTCCCATAAAGCCCAGATTGGTGAAGTGCCTTAGAGACTGTTGTCCTTCTGGTAGGTTCTCTGATCTCAGCCAAGAGGCTTCATTGGTTTCTTGGTCACGTCCCTGACCAAGGTCCTTCTTGCTCAGTTTGGTCGGTAGGTCAGCTCTAGACAGAGTCTGGGTAGTTCCATATTTTTTTTGTAATTTCCCATTGCTGGAGACCACTGTGCTCTTGGAAACTTTCAAGACTAGAAATAGTTTTTATACGCTTTTCCAGATATGCCTTATCACAATTCTCTCTTGGAGATCTACAGACAGTTCCTTTGACTTCATGATAGAGTTTCTGCTCTGACATGCACTGTCAACTGTGGGACCTTCTATAGACAGGTGTGTGTCTTTCTAAATAATGTCCAAATCTACTGAATTGGCCACAGGTGGACTCCAATCAAGTTGTAGTGTTG
Source organism: Oncorhynchus mykiss (assembly GCF_013265735.2). NCBI lineage: Eukaryota > Metazoa > Chordata > Actinopteri > Salmoniformes > Salmonidae > Oncorhynchus > Oncorhynchus mykiss. The sequence continues at coordinate 6,203,765 of NC_048584.1, read as the reverse complement.
TCTCTAGGATGATCAAAAGAAATTGGATGCACCTGAGCTCAATTTGGAGGTTCATAGCAGAGCGGTGTAGATACTTATGTAAATGAGATTTCTGTATTTAATTTTCAATACATTTGCAAAAGTTTCTTCAAACATGTTTGAACACTTTGTCATTATGGGGCATTCTGTGTAGTTGGGTGTGAGATTCATTTTAAATTCAGGCTGTAACAACAATGTGGAATAAGTCAGAGGTATGAATACTTTGAAGGCACTGTATATTTAGGATTTGTACAGTTCGATATACAGTTAGATTTTTAGCCTAAGCTAATGTTCATTCAAGTGTTATAAAGAATGTTATAGGCTAAATAGTATTTTTATCTGATTGTTCGTTTTATTTAAATGCACAATTTTTAAGTTATTGAAAACACAGAATCATCATTCATTTATTTTTCGTTCCAGCTTATTGAATGTGCTGCTGTGGGATCTTATGCCCAATTGCCTGTTGAGCAATTAAATGACATTAATAAACACTTTGACAATATTAGTTTAACTTGTGAAAGTAATTTTTAGTGCAACTTTTATGGACAGTAGCCTATGGTGTAGGCCTATATTATTGGCTGCTTGGTTTGCAAGGGGGGATTTTCCAACAGCACAATTTATTTTGCCTACACTTTGGTCAAGTAACGCAAAAACCTATCTTGCTATTGTTCTCATTATTACTATACTGTTTTTATTGAGGCTAATCGCAAACAACTTTCTGAGATGGAACTCCGTTAGGCCACTAGGTTAATTCGATAAAAGAGTAGGTTATGTCTAGGCCAACAAGTCACATTCAATTCGAATGAAGATTGTGGAGAAAGGGGAAATCAAGATTTTAAAACAATAAGCCAAACAACGAATTGTTAGCTGCAAAATGCCCGTGATCGTCCGACATTGGAGAGGGGGAAAAACATGTTAGGCCCTGTGACATTTTGTGTTGCTTTGGTGCTAGCCGCTCTTTCTACATTGTTCTCTTGCATTATGTTAATAGTCTAACTACCATTTATGTATTAAGGTATGACAAATGGGGAATAGGCCATTTGGCATGTCGCCTTGCTGTGTGCTCACTCACTGTCGTGTCCTGCCAGACTCCGGAGGTGCAGTGAAATTCAAATATACTAAACCATCGTTTGTGACATCACAATGTCATCACCATCGACGATGGCTGTCAAACATTGTCAATAGACAATACAATCGTAAAATTGCCCTACCCCATTGCCCAACGCAATGCTATTCAGATGAAGTCCGTTGATACATATTACACTGAACAAAAATATAAACTCAACATGTAAAGTGTTGGTTCCATGAGCTGAAATAAAAGATGCTAGAAGTTTTCCATACACACAAAAAGCTTAGTGAGCATGTCTCCTTTGGCAAGATAATCCATCCACCTGACAGGTGTGTGAAATCAAGAAGCTGATTAAACAGCATGATCATTACATAGGTGCACCTTGTGCTGGTAGACAAGAAAAGGCCACTCTAAAATGTGCAGTTTGGTCACAACACAATGCCGCAGATGTCTCAAGTTTTGAGGGAGCATGCAATTGGCATGCTGACTACAGGAATGTCTACCAGAGCAGTTGCCAGAGAATTGAATGTTAATTTCTCTAACATAAGCCAGCTTCAACGTCGTTTTAGAGAATTTGGCATTACGTCCAACCGTCCCCACAACTGCAGACCATGTGTAACCACACCAGCCCAGGACCTCCACATCCGGCTTCATCAACTGCGGGATCGTCTGAGACCAGCTACCCGGACAGCTGATCAAACTGTGGGTTTGCACAACCATCTCGGGGAAGCTTGTCGGACGACATACCTTAATACATATATGGTAGTTAGACTATTAACATAATGCAAGAGAACAATGTAGAAAGAGTGGCTAGCACCAAAGCAACACAAAATGTCACGTTTTTTCCCCCTCTCCAATGTCGGACGATCACGGGCTTTTTGCAGCTAATAATTAGTTGTCTGGCTTATTGTTTTAAAATCTTGATTTCCCCTTTCTCCACAATCTTCATTCGAATCTGTGGGTTTGCACAACTGAAGAATTTCTGCACAAATTTGTGCAGAAATTCTTCGGTTGTGCAAACCCACAGATTCATCAGCTGTCCGGGTGGCTGGTCTCAGACGATCCCGCAGGTGAGGAAGCCGGATGTGGAGGTCCTTGTCCAGGGTTTTGAGCTGACTGCAGTTCGGAGACATAACCGACTTCAGTGGGCAAATGCTCACCTTCGATGGCCACTGGCACGCTGGAGAAGTATGCTCTTCACTGATTTCACCGGGCAGACGTGAGGGCGAGTGGTTTTCTGATGTCAATGTTGTTAAGAGTGCCCCATGGTGGCAGTGGGGTTATTATATGGGCGGGCATAAGCTACAGACAATGAACACGATTGCATATTATCTATGGCAATTTGAATGCACAAGATCCTGAGGCCCATTGTCATGCGAGTGATCTGCCGCCATCACTTCATGTTTCGGCACAATAATGCATGGCTCCATGTTGCAAGGAGTTGTACACAGTTCCTGGAACCTGAAAATGTCATCTCTTCCATGGCCTGCATACTCACCAGACATGTCACCCATTGAGCATGTTTGGGTTGCTCTGGATTGACGTGTATGACAGCGTGTTCCAGTTCCCGCCAATGTTCAGCAACTTCGCACAAAGTTCCACAGGCCACAATCAATAGCCTGCGCTGCATGAGGCGAATGGTGGTCACACCAGATACTGACTGGTTTTCTGATCCACGCCCCTACCTTTTTTTTAAGGCATCTGTGACCTACAGATGCATATCTGTATTCCCAGTCATGTGAAATCCATAGATGAGGGCATAATGAATGTATTTCAATTGACTGATTTCCTTATATGAACTTTAATTCAGTAAAATATTTGAAATGGTTGCATGTTGCGTTTTATATTTTTGTTCAGTGTAGTTAAAATGACTGTGTGAGATGCGTTCAGGTACAGTGCATTCGGAAAGTATTCAGGCCCCTTGACTTTTTCCAAATTTTGCTACATTTTACAACCTTATTCTAAAATTGTAATAAAATTGTAATTTATTTTCATCAATCTACACATACCCCATACATACAATACAAAGCAAAAAACGTTTTTTAGGAATGTTTGCAAATGTATTAAAAGTTTTAAAAAATACCATATTTACATAAGTATTCAAACACTTTGCTATGAGACTTGAAATTGAGCTCCGGTGCATCCTGTTTCCATTGATCATCCTTGATGTTTCTACAACTTTATTGGAGTCCACCAGTGGTAAATTCAATTGATTGGACATGATTTGTAAAGACGCACACCCGTCTATATAAGGTCCAACAGTTGACAGTGCATGTCGGAGCAAAAACCAAGCCATGAGGTCGAAGGAATTTTCCATAGAACTCCGAGACAGGATCATGTCGAGGCACGGATCTGGGAAAGGGTACCAAAACAATTCTGCAGCATTGAAGGTCCCCAAGAACACAGTGGTTTCCATCATTCTTAATTGGAAGAAGTTTGGAACCACCAAGACTATTTGGCCGCCCGGGCAAACTGAGCAATCCGGGGAGAAGGGCCTTGGTCAGGGAGGTGACCTAAGAACCCGATGGTCACTCTGACAGAGCTCCAGAGTTCCTCTGTGAAGATGGAAGAACCTTTCAGAAGTACAACCATCTCTGCAGCACTCCCATCAGTTCACCTTCCAAAAAGACAACGACCCTAAAGCAAACGGCCAAGACAATGCCGCAGTGGCTTCGGGACAAATCTCTGAATGTCCTCGAGTGGTCCAGCCAGAGCCTGGGTTTGAACCCGATCGAACATCTCTGGAGAGACCTGAAAATATCTGCGCAGCGGACTCTCCCCATCCAACCTGACAGAGCTTGAGAGGATCTGCAGAGAAGAATGGGAGAAACTCCCCATATACAGGTGTGCCAAGCTTGTAGGGTCATATCCAAGAACTCTAATCTCTGCTAAAGGTGCTTCAATAAAGTACTGATTTAAAGGGTCTGAACAACTATGTAATTGTGATATTAGTAAGACTAATACGGACTCCTAACCGATTGTGTGTTTGCGTTATTTGTAACTTATGTACATAATGTTTCTACCACCATCTCTTATGACCAAAAAAGAGCTTCTGAATATCAGAACAGCAATCACTCGCCTCTTACTGGACAAAGATTTTTTTCTTTACCGAGTCGGACGCGAAGGATTTTCTTCAGACACCTGACAAGGACCAAATCCCTGGCATTCACGTGAATAAGAGACAGAGATATAGGGGACGTGGGTCGGTGTGCCTTGTAAGAATCCGACGGCGAGTGGGTAACCCGCCTCCACCTTCAGTACTATTAGCCAACGTGCAATCATTGGATGATAAACTCGATGAGCTACGATGAAGACTCTCCTAGCAATGGGACGTTAACTCTAATATCTTATGTTTTACCGAGTCGTGGCTGAACATGGGTAACATACAGCTGGCTGTGTTTTCCGTGCATCGGCAAGATAGAACAGCTGCCTCTGGTAAGACGAGGGGTGTCTGTCTGTGTCTATTTGTCAACATAGGTTTCATCTATATTTTTCGTAGCTGTCAATTTTCCACCACAAACCAATGCTGGAACTAAGACCGCACTCAATGAGCTGTATAAGGCCATAAGTAAACAAGAAAATGCTCAGCCAGAGGCGGTGCTGCTAGTGGCCGGGGACTTTAATGGGGCGGCAGGTAGCCTAGTGGTTAGGGCATTTGTTCTTAACTGATTTGCCTAGTTAAATCAAAGAAAAAATTATTCAGGGAAACTTAAATCTGTTTTACCTCATTTCTACCAGCATGTTATATGTGCAACTAGAGGGGGAAAAAAAACTCTAGACCAGCTTTACGCCACACACAGAAGCGTGCAAAGCTTTCCCTCGCCCTCCATTTGGCAAATCTGACCATAACTCTATCCTCCTGATTCCTGCTTACAAGCAAGAACTAAAGCAGGAAGTACCAGTGACTCCCTCAATAGGGAAGTGGTCAGATGATGAAGCTACAGGACTTTTTGCTAGCACAAATTGGAATATGTTCTGCGATTCTTCCAATGGCATTGAGGAGTACACCACATCAGTCACTGGCTTCATCCGTACTGAGCTAAAGGGTTTGAGACTAAGAGACTAACCCGGACGCTTATAAGAAATCCCGCTTTGCTCTCTGACGAACCATCAAACAGGCAAAGCGTCAATACAGGACTAAGATAGAATCCTACTACACCAGCTATGACACTCATCGGATGTTGCAGGGCTTGCAAACTATTACGGATTACAAAGGGAAGCACAGCCACGAGCTGCCCAGTGACACGAGCCTACCAGACAAGCTCAATTACCTCTATGCGCGCTTCGAGGCAAGCAACACTGAATGCATGAGAGCACCAGTTGTTCCGTACTACTGTGTGATCACGCTCTACGCAGCCGATGTGAGTAAGACCTTTAAACAGGTCAACATTCACAAGGTCGCAGGCCCAGACGGATTACCAGGACGTGTACTCAGAGCATGCGCTGACCAACTGGCAAGTGTCTTCACTGACATTTTCAACCTCTCCCTGACCGAGTCTGTAATACCTACATGTTTCAAGCAGACCACCATAGTCCCTGTGCCCAAGAAAGCAAAGGTAACCTGCCTAAATGACTACTGCCCTGTAGCACTCACGTCAGTAGCCATGAAGTGCTTTGAAAGGCTGGTCATGGCTCACATCAACACCATCATCTTGAAAACCCTAGACCCACTCCAATTCGCATAACGCCCCAACAGATCCATAGATGACGCAATCGCTATTGCACTCCACACTGCCTTTTCCCACCTGGACAAAAGGAACACATCCTGAGAATAGTGTTCAACACTATATTGCCCTCAAAGCTCATCACTAAGTTAAGGACCCTAGAACTAAACACCTTCCTCTGCAACTGGATCCTGGACTTCCTGATGGGCCGACCCCCTGCTGGTAAAGGTAGGTAACAAAACATCTGCCACGTTGATCCTCAACATGGGGGCCCCTCAGGGGTGCGTGCTCACCCCTCCTGTACTCCCTGTTCACCCATGACTGCATGGCCAAGCACGACTCCAACACCATCATTAAGTTTGCAGACGACGCAACAGTGGTAGGCCTGATCACCGACAACGATGAGACAGCCTATAGGGAGGAGGTCAGAGACAGATCCGCTCCCTCAACGTGAAGTAGGCCCGAGCATGCCCCCATTCTCATCGACGGGGCTGTAGTGGGGCAGGTTCAGAGCTTCAATTTCCTTGGTGTCACACAACGAACTATCATCATCCAAACACACCAAGACGGTCGTGAAGAGGGCACAACAATGCCTATTCCCTCAAGAGACTTTGCAACAAATTCTAAAAGACAGTTTTTGCTTTGTCATTATGGGTTATTGTATGTAGATTGAGGGTAGAAACTATTTAATCCATTATAGAATAAGGCTTTGACGTAACAAAATGTGGAACAAGTCGAGGGGTCTGAATACGTTCCCGAATGCACTGTAAATAACACTGATCTAATGTGTTTTCATCTGGCATATTGTAACAGGTGTCTGTCTCTCTCTAAGGAGATTTAACCTCAATGACATGAAACTACATAAGTAACAGTTAAATTAAAAAACAAAAACAAATGCCAACTCTATTCCAACCTCCCACCCCCCTGTGCCTCTCCATTGTGTCCAGGAGGAGGAGGCCCTACTGAGTGAGATGGACGTGACGGGCCAGGCCTTTGAGGACATGCAGGAGCAGAACAGCCGGCTGATGCAGCAGCTGAGAGAGAAGGACGACGCCAACTTCAAGCTGATGTCGGAACGCATCAAGTCCAATCAGATCTACAAGCTGCTGCGGGAGGAGAAGGAGGAGCTGGCCGACCAGGTGCTAACCTACAAGACCCAGGTGAGAGGGACTGTGGAGGATGGACTCGCTTCGTGTGTTTATTTCCAGGGCAACTTGCAAAGCAGATTTATAACAGGTGCTCAACTTATTTGGCAAGGGAAACTTATTTTTAACGAAAACCTTGTCCCAAAAAATATCTCGGGCCACATTGGCTATTCGCTATTGAAATGAAATAAAAATACACATTTGACAATAGTCCGCATAATAATTCTGAGCCAATGAGGGTGAGGTCTGATTGGTTCCCTTTGCTGTCTGTCACAGGTGGAAGCTCAGCTATTGGTTGTACAGAAGCTGGAGGAGAAGGAGGGCATCCTCCAGAGCTCACTGGCCACTCTGGAGAAAGAGTTAGGAGTCCGCACACAAGCACTAGAACTAAACAAGAGGAAGGTAGGAAAGCAATACCTCTACTACTACTAAGATACTTTTAAACTCTCCTTCTTCCACAGTTACCTTACCAATACTACTGCTTTTACTATTTATGCTGTAATACCATGGTTACTAATACGAGCAATTACTAATACGACAATACGAGCAATTGTATTGCTGGTCACTCTTCTTGTAACGTTCTGTTGGGAGTATCTCTGAGTGTTTCTTGTCCTGCCATGTCCCCAGGCGGTGGAGGCAGCCCAGCTGGCTGAAGACCTGAAGGTGCAGCTGGAACACACCCAGTCCAAGCTGAGAGAGATCCAGGTTTCTGTGTCCGAGAACCGCACCGCCAGAGAGAGGGAGTTGGGCAACCTCAAAAGAGCACAGGTACACACAACTACTGTCAAGTCTGTCCTTTCTAGATATTTATCCTTTATTTAACCAGTCCCATTGAGATGAGTATATATTTTTTTGAGGGAGCCCTGATATGTTAATTTGTCAAACCCCTAAAAGTCTTCAGCGATTACAGTGGGAGAGAAAATTAGAGCGTGTGAATGTTAACAGTAGGTTTAATATGGTCGTGAAGAGGGCACGACAACGACTATTCCCCCTCAGAAGACAGAAGATTTGGCATGGGTCCTCAGATCCTCAAAAAGTTATGCAGCTGCACCATCAAGAGCATCCCCGCATGGTATGACACTACAGAGGGTAGTGCGTACGCCCCAGTACATGACTGGGGCCAAGCTTCCTGCCATCCGAGACCTCTATACCAGGCGGTGTCAGAGGAAGGCCCTAACAATTGACAGACTCCAGCCACCCCAGTCAGACTGTTTTCTCTACTAGCGGCACTAAGTCTAGGTCCAAAAGGTTTTATAACAGCTTCTACCCCCAAGCCATAAGGTTGCTGAACAACTAATAATATGGCTACCTGGACTATTTGCATTGCCCCCCCCCCCCCCCCCCCTTATTTTTACACTGCTGCTACTCCTATGTACATATTACCTCAATTACCTTGACTGTACTCCCGCACATTGTCTTGGCACTCCCTGTATATAGCCTCGTTATTTTAATGTTACTCCTTAATTTTTTTCCTTTCGTTTATTTAGTAAATATTTTCTCAACTCTTATTTTTCTTACAACTCCATTATTGGTTAAGGGCTTGTAGTAAGCAATTTGGCGATTGTGTCTTAACATTTTGATTTGACTGTCTAACTTCTAGGAGGACCTGTCCAGGCTACGACGAAAGCTGGAGAAGCAGAAGAAAGTGGAGGTGTACACTGATGCTGATGAGATCCTGCAGGAGGAGATTAACCAGTACAAGGTGAAAAAATAAACTTTGCGTATCTTGATGGACTAGCCTTGCTTTTGTTTTATCAATTGCATGTGATGGTACATGTGAGAAGGTTCACATATTGTCTATTGTGGTACACTTTTTATCCAAATGGACCCTGTATTTTCTCTCATCCACCCCTTTCAGGCGAAGCTGCGTTGTCCGTGCTGCAACACCCGCGACAAGGAGACAGTGCTCACCAAGTGCTTCCACGTGTTCTGCTACGAGTGTCTGAAGACGCGCTACGACACCCGACAGAGGAAGTGCCCCAAATGTAACTGTGCCTTCGGGGCCAACGACTTCCACCGCATCTACATCACCTAACTCCGTTACACGGAGAGGAGAAAAAGAAGACAACGGTGAACAGAGCCTAAATGAGAGGAAGGGGGGGAAAATGGTGTGGTTGGAGAGGTATCTGGAGAGTTTTGTTTTTTCTCGGTTTTAATCGCTCCTTTTGGAAAGACTTTCTTAAATTGCATCATTGCCGGTTGGTGCTAGTGACCAAACAGAGCGTTGTGAGTGATTGCGATGTACGGTAGGTAGGTGGTAATAAGAACAGATGTGCTCATGCTCCCATACAAAGTTATTACTACTTCTGTTTTTCTGGCCAATCTTAGTCTGTCAGATCTTGCCCATGTGGAATTCTTAACATTTAACTGAGCTCATTTTTAAACTGTTAATCACCTTGTAAAAGTGAACTGGGAAGTTGTCGTGGTGCTGTATGATTTGGAGACAGACTTACCCAGAATCATCCTTAAGAATACCTGTCTGTGCTTGTTTTGGATATTCAAAGAAAAGACGACCATTCTTAAGAACTGAGATTCCATTACTGGACATGTATCTAGTTCAGTTGCTATGTTGAGTTGTGTACATTACGACTCCATTCAGTTGAAATTGAGTTTCTTTCATTATCTTAACAATCACGTTATGCACCTGGGCAGAGATTTCACCGGATAATACTATTGTCGATACCTAGGAATCATTCGACTTAAAGTTGGCAGTTTACTTTGACAGTCACACGCAACATCTGCAGGTTTTAGTGCTTCGTTACTGATGACATTTCAGTGGAAGAATCAGCTCACGAGTGTCATTCTAAGTGGGCCATCCCATCCAGCTCTTCCAAGACAACTTAAAGATTACTGGAACATTAAAGGAGCAATATGTAATAATTTGCATTGTCATTTCAGAAAATGTCCTTAATATATCTACAGTAATAGTGGAATGATAGTTTCACTATATTTTTTCCCCAAAACAATTTTGGGCCCCACACAAAATTCCATTCTAATGGTGCAGACTTCTTGACCGGGCCATCAAAGGGCAAGCGTCAAACATGTAGAAATCACTCAGCTCCAGTCAATTGGACAATGAGATTTGCTGGCTCCAGTCAATTGGACAATGAGATTTGCTGGCTCCAGTCAATTGGACAATGAGATTTGCTGGCTCCAGTCAATTGGACAATGAGATTTGCTGGCTCCAGTCAATTGGACAATGAGATTTGCTGGCTCCAGTCAATTGGACAATGAGATTTGCTGGCCCCAGTCAATTGGACAATGAGATTTGCTGACTCCAGTCAATTGGACAATAAGATTTGCTGGCCCCAGTCAATTGGACAATGAGATTTGCTGGCTCCAGTCAATTGGACAATGAGATTGGCTGGCTCCAGTCAATTGGACAATGACAACTAGAGACGGTCCGTTGTTGAATTGTCACATATACAGTCTCTCCATATATCTTACAACCATATTCTGCCTTAATGGAATCTCTGAACCCCCTTTTCCTCAGTTCTGATGATGCTAGCCATTTAATGAGAGCTTGGTGATGTTTGACGTTAGCACCTGTGCGAACCAAAATCATAACTGGCCTCAAAATACCACCGTGAGACTCTTGTGATCTAAAGTCAATGGCAAAAAAAACATCATGCATCTGTTCAAAATAAGACTTCTAGAATGTTTAGATGAAATGTTTGAGTTTTGTGACTCGGGATATTTGGATTGGTATTAATAAGTGGATAGCGTGGGCTCTGTGTTATGAACATACATGTCATAGACAAAGAAGCAGTTCTCATTCAGAACATAGTGATCTTTTTGTATTTCACAGAGTGTAGATTTTGTGAGTTTTCCTAGTAAAAACATAGACTTGCGCATCATGAGTTGACTGTTGAATACATTTACTCATTATGGGGTTTTCTGACCTGGGAGTTGAACAATGGGAAAACATTTGATCTTGCTAAAACAAAGTGATGTGAGTGGTAATAGCCGGCTTTTAGTAATAAAAAATAAACAGTAAAGTCGATTTTAAATAAAATTTGCACCGGCAAATTGTCCAGAAGGGAATAAAATCCAATTGCAAAATAATGCTTTTTAGCCTATTCTCTGATGGATACATTCGACTGGTCATGCTTATCGGTATATGGGTTGATTTGCATAATTTAGGGTAATGCATCTTATTTATAACATGCGCACAGCATACAGATACAAAGCCTTTGGGCGGAAAATCTGCCAGTCTGTGCTTTATAATCCCAATAATTGCGCAACAATTCTAAATGTAATTGTGTGTTAATAGTTGTGGCCATGATTAAAATGAGCCAATTTTGTTTTTTTCTGAACTGGTAATTGAAGCGCACTTCCCACTCGCCATTCAAATGCATTGGCAATGGAAGGCAGGCTTGAGCTTCAAAGTAGCCTTGGCAAAATCTTACCATATCCGTGGAGGCAATTATTTTATAAAGATTCCGTATGCCATTGAAATAAGTATTTCTCTTGTTTTTTTTGTTTTGAACTTTCTTCAATTGTCTGGTAGCCAAACGCACTTTTGCGCTTAGCCTACTGCCTTGTGCACATTGCTGCTCTAATAATGTTGAGAAATAATAGTTTCAGGACATTTTAAGCTAAATGTTCTGATCTGTTGCATCAGATTCATGTTTTTAGGCCTACTGGTTGTATGAATTTGGGATCTATCGTCCCACAACTGTCAAAGAGTCTGTTTGGGCAATTGCCTTTCTTGACAAGCTGACCAATGGAATAGATCAACGTTTCTACCATGGGGGATAGTAAATTGACATACAGTGCATTCGGAAAGTATTCAGACCCCTTGACTTTTTACACGTTTTGTTACGTTACAGCCTCTAAAATTGATTCAATTGTTTATTTTCCTCATCAATCTACACAATACCCCATAATGACAAAGCAAAATCAGGATTATTTTTTAATATTTTTTTGCACATTTCATAAATATACCAAACTGATGTTACATTTACAGTTGAAGTCGGAAGTTCACATACACCTTAGCCAAATACATTTAAACTCAGTTTTTCACAATGCCTGACATTAAATCTAGTAAAAATTCCCTGTTTTAGGTCAGTTAGGAGCAGCACTTTATTTTAAGAATGTGAAATGTCAGAATAATTGTGATTTATTTCAGCACATTTCCAGTGGGTCAGAGGTTTACATACAATCAATTAGTATTTGGTGGCATTGCCTTTAAATTGCTTAACTTGGGTCAAACGTTTCGGGTAGCCTTCCACAAGCTTCCCACAATAAGTTGGCTGAATTTTGGCCCATTCCTCCTGACCGAGCTGATGTAACTGAGTCAGGTTTGTAGGCCTCTTTGCTCGCACACACTTTTTCAGTTCTGCCCACATATTTTCTATAGGATTGAGGTAAGGGCTTTGTGATGGCCACTCCAATACCTTGACTTTGTTGTCCTTAAGCCATTTTGCCACAACTTTGGAAGTATGCTTGTGGTCATTGTCCATTTGCGACCAAGCTTTAACTTCCTGACTGATGTCTTGAGATATTGCTTCAATTGATTGGACTTCTGATTGGACAACCCTGTAATTTGTATTATTTAAAAAGAAATCTGCATACAGTGGGGCAAAAGAGTATTTAGTCAGCCACCAATTGTGCAAGTTCTCCCACTTAAAAAGATGAGAGAGGCCTGTAATTTTCATCATAGGTACACTTCAACTATGACAGACAAAATGAGAAAAAAAAATCCAGAAAATCACATTGTAAGATTTTTAATGAATTTATTTGCAAATTATGGTAGAAAATAAGTATTTGGTCAATAACAAAAGTTTCTCAATACTTTGTTATATACCCTTTGTTGGCAATGACAGAGGTCAAACGTTTTCTGTAAGTCTTCACAAGGTTTTCACACACTGTTGCTGGTATTTTGACCCATTCCTTCATGCAGATCTCCTCTAGAGCAGTGATGTTTTGGGACTGTTGCTGGGCAACACAGACTTTCAACTCCCTCCAAAGATTTTCTATGGGGTTGAGATCTGGAGACTGGCTAGGCCACTCCAGGACCTTGAAATGCTTCTTACGAAGCCACTCCTTCGTTGCCCGGGCGGTGTGTTTGGGATAATTGTCATGCTGAAAGACCCAGCCATGTTTCATCTTCAATGCCCTTGATGGAAGGAGGTTTTCACTCTCAATCTCACGATACATGGCCCCATTCATTCTTTCCTTTACACGGATCAGTCGTCCTGGTCCCTTTGCAGAAAAACAGCCCCAAAGCATGATGTTATATTTTGGTTTCATCTGACCATATGACATTCTCCCAATCTTCTTCTGGATCATCCAAATGCTCTCTAGCAAACTTCAGATGGGCCTGACATGTACTGGCTTAAGCAGGGGGACACGTCTGGCACTGCAGGATTTGAGTCCCTGGCGGCGTAGTGTGTTACTGATGGTAGGCGTTTGTTACTTTGGTCCCAGCTCTCTGCAGGTCATTCACTAGGTCCCCCCGTGTGGTTCTGGGATTTTTGCTCACTGTTCTTGTGATAATTTTGACCCCACAGGGTGAGATCTTGCGTGGAGCCCCAGATCGAGGGAGATTATCAGTGGTGGTCTTGGATGTCTTCCATTTCCTAATAATTGCTCCCACAGTTGATTTCTTCAAACCAAGCTGCTTACCTATTGCAGATTCAGTCTTCCCAGCCTGGTGCAGGTCTACAATTTTGTTTCTGGTGTCCTTTGACAGCTCTTTGGTCTTGGCCATAGTGGAGTTTGTAGTGTGACTGTTGGTTGTGGACAGGTGTCTTTTATACTGATAACAAGTTCAAACGGGTGCCATTAATACAGGTAACGAGTGGAGGACAGAGGAGCCTCTTAAAGAAGTTACAGGTCTGTGAAAGCCAGAAATCTTGCTTGTTTGTAGGTGACCAAATACTTATTTTCCACCATAATTTGCAAATAAATTCATAAAAAATCCTACAATGTGATTTTCTGGATTTTTCTTCTCATTTTGTCTGTCATAGTTGAAGTGTACCTATGATAAAAATTACAGGTCTCATCTTTTTAAGTGGGAGAACTTGCACAATTGGTGGCTGACTAAATACTTTTTTGCCCCACTGTATGTCTCCAGTCATGTAATAGAATTGCATGAAATGTGTTTTTCCCATGCAAAGAAAGGAATGTAGGCCTATCTGACATAGCCCAGACCTCTACCCTACAAGCAGATCCTGGTTCAGCATTTGGGGTAACTGTCTCTCTCTGTAGCATCAGAAAAGGTTACACAATTTTTATCTTCCGTTTGTCCATTTATTTCAGGTGATGTGTATGATTTACCCTGGGAGGGTAAAAAAACAAACACACCCTGTTATGAACTCTTATTTTTTATATATATTGACTTTCAATTGAAAGTCAATATATATAAATAAAAAAATAGTTCTTAATAGGGTGTTTTTTTTTTGTTTCTAACAGTGATTGCGTTATATTATTAACCTCAATTCTGACTATACAATCTACTCATCACATTACATACTGTACCAGTCAAGTTTGGACACACCTACTCATTCCAGGGTTTTTCTTTATTTTTTACTATTTTCTACATTGTAGAATAATAGTGAAGACATCAAAACTATGAAATAGCACATATGGAATCATGTAATAACCAAAAAAAAGTGTTAAACAAATAAAAATATATTTTAGATTCTTCACAGTAGCCATCCTTTGCCTCGACAGCTTTGCACACTCTTGGCATACTTTCAACCAGCTTCATGAAGTAGTCACCTGGAATGCTTTTCAAATAACAGGTGTGACTTGTTCATTTGTGGAATTTCTTTCCTTAATGCGTTTTAAGCCAATCAGTTGTGCTGCGACATGGTAGGGGTGGTATACAGAAGATAGCACTATTTGGTGAAAGACCGAGTCCGTATTACGGCAAGAACAACTCAAATAAGCAAGAATATATGACAGTCCATCATTACTTTAAAACATGAAGGTCCGTCAATATGGAATATTTCAAGAACTTTAAAAGTTTCAAGTGCAGTCGTAAAAACCATCAAGCGCTATGGTGAAACTGGCTCTCAGGAGGACCGCCACAGGAGAGGAAAATCCAGAGTTACCTCTGCTGCAGAGGATAAGTTCATTAGTTACCAGCCTCAGAAATTGCAGCCTAAATAAATGCTTCAGAGTTCAATTAACAGTCACATCTCAACATCAACTATTGAGGAGACTGCGTAAAGCAGGCCTTCATGTTCGAATTGCTGCAAAGAAACCATTACTAAAGGACACCAATAAGAAGAGACTTGCTTGGGCCAAGAAACACAAGCAATGGACATTAGACCGGTGGAAATCTGTCCTTTGGAATGATGAGTCCAAATTGGAGATTTTTGGATCCAACCGCCGTGTATTTGTGAGACACAGAGTAGGTGAACAGATGATCTCTGCATGTGTGGTTTCCACCGTGAAGCATGGAGGAGGTGCTTTGCTGGTAACACTGTTGGTGATTGATTTAGAATTCAAGAACACTTAACCAGCATGGCTACCACAGCAATCTGCAGCGATACACCATCCCATCTGGTTTGGGCTTCATTTGTTTTTCAACAGGACAATGACCCAACACACCTCCAGACTGTAAGGGCTATTTGGCAAAGAAGGAGGGTGATGTTGTGCTGTATCAGATGACCTGGCCTCCACAATCATCCAACCTCAACCCAATTGAGATGGTGTGTGATGAGTTGGACCGCAGAGTGAAGGAAAAGCAGCCAACAAGTGTTCGGCCTATGTGGGAACTCCTTCAAGACTATTGGAAAAGGATTCCAGGTGAAGCTGGTTGAGAGAATGCCAAGAGTGTGCAAAACTGTCAAGGCTACTTTGAAGAATCTAAAATATATTTTAGTTTTTTGGTTACAACATGATATGTGTTATTTCATAGTTTTTGATGTCTTATTTAAACATGAAGAAAATAGTATAGTTTTTAAAAAGCCTTGAATGAGTCTGCAAATGCGATGATGGATGGCATACTTTATTATAAAGATACATTTTTATGGTGAAAATGTACTTACCCAAAGTTGAAACTCGCACGCTGCCTATACATAGGGTAGTGATTTTGCTGTTCATTACTGGTCTTGTTGGCTGAGGAGAAGTAAATGTGGACAGTAATTCTAACATCTTCAAATTGCGCAGTAAGGACACCATTGCATCCTTGATTTACATGTTCCTTTAAGATTAATTACCACTATCTAAGTGTGATTTCTGTCATTCTGAGTACCGTGATGGACGCCCTAATCTGGTTACGCACCCAATGCATATGGGTCCGGTAAATTAAGATGCTGCAGGTCAAGTGTCCAGTGCCACATTTTCATTAAGGAAACCCTGATAGGAAGGGTTTGTTTGTTGTTTTTTTGTTTTTTTTACTGATGTTGTTACTAAATGAGAATGGCGACAAGCCCCTTTGACACAAAAAAACGTGATATCGAACACTGCAACAGTTGCACAATCTAATCATGTAAATCAAGATAATGATTGTTTTCTCTATGTCATCTCTCTAGTGTTTCTTAGAAAAGTACAAGTTTGCATCACAAAAGTTCCTCTGAGGTTTTACACAACCCTAAACGTATTCAAACCCCGTTTAAGTGCTTTTCCCCACTGCTTGATCCAGACGTATGCAATATACTTTTTTGGCAGTGCTCATTGAATGACGTATACAACAGGCGTGGTAATAACAATGAGAACACTAATAATTCCAGACTATACACAGTTTTCACTCCAAATTGGCTACAGAGCAAATCAGAAAGGGTGCGGTCATGGTATTTAGCGCATTTGGTTCAAAATACACATTGTGGATGATCCATTGACATTTCTCTCTTTACGCCATTTCAGTTTCGTTTATTGTAGTATCATTAAGTTTCCTGCCTGTCCGGACCGCTGTGCTTCATGCGCAATACACTGAGAATTTGAGTACAGTACATAGGAAATGACTCATAGGAGTTGAACTGTTAGTGTGGGTGTGTACTCTATTTAAACAAGGCTCAGACTACTCGGGATGACTCAGTGCGAGGCTAGCTTTCAATGGTGAAAACCAACACGGGCTGTTCATCAGATGAACTTTCGGGAATTGCGTTTATACAAGAACGATGGCTTCATACATTCTCTGTGCGCTTTGTGGACTGATCATTGCGACTATAGTGAAACTAAACGGAGTGAATGGGCAAAGTAAGTCATATTTTTTCTTAAACTTTTATGGATGTGCTAAAAATGTAATTGTACGAAGTGCGTTGACATGTCTATGTAAGGGCAAGTAAAAAAAAGACTTGTAAGCAATGTTTTATTTGAAATGCGAAAACTTTATTTTCTCACTTTTAATCGCATGGGAATTCGTGTTTTATTTAAGAGCATGGAATCATCGCATGGCCTCTCAAATTGAGTCTGATAAAAGGGTTGCTTATCGAGTTTCTACCAGCTGCCTTCTCACCGGTTCCGCATTCTAATCACCTTATTTCACTCCATCCATGCCAATGGGTGAGGACAGACCTAATTGAATGGTGTAGCCTACATGTAGTTGACAACAGAATTTTATTTTTATTTTTTTTACTTTCTTGAGGGTGTATAAATGATTACAATAATAATTTGTGACTTTGAACTTGATTTTTTTTCTTCCATTCCCAGCACATTAAGAATTCATTTATTTTCTAGGGTGGCTCTCAGTTATGAGTGGGGCTTATGACAACTTTTATTATTTATTGCATGCATGTGAGACTGTTTAATTGACCAGACCAGGTCAACAATGTAGAAAATGCTGAAATAGGCTTGCCCTTGAGCATGACTCTGTTCCATTATATTACACGAGTCATTGGATGAAGGCGTCTTCTGTAAGGGGGAGTTTTGTTATGATTCCCCGAAGATCAATCTGAACATAAACAAGTGTCGCTTGCGGTACGGGTTTGGAAGCACAAGG
Source organism: Oncorhynchus mykiss (assembly GCF_013265735.2). Lineage (NCBI taxonomy): Eukaryota > Metazoa > Chordata > Actinopteri > Salmoniformes > Salmonidae > Oncorhynchus > Oncorhynchus mykiss. Next base: position 6,185,972 of record NC_048584.1, on the reverse strand, counting down.
ACCTGATCTTTCATATCAGCGATACATTATTTACAAAAAAACAAAACGTTATTTATACACACCTTGTTAGTGTTCCCCAAGGCCATATCTCCATATTACAGCAATTGTTTACGGAAGACATGAGGCGACCACCTGTACTAGTATCAAGCATGCTCTGAACACCAGAACCTAAGCGTAACATGGGAAGTGTAGTTGCGTCGGATGGAGGCCCCGTACACCAGAACCTAAGCGTAACATGGGAAGTGTAGTTGCGTTGGATGGAGGCCCCGTATTGAGCTGTACAAAACTGCTACAGTAAGTGTGTTATTTGAAGGATTCTTTCGCTGATGAAAAATAAGGGCCATATGTTTCGAAAGCGATGATTATTGACGTTTCGAAACTATAAAACACAGTTTAGGCATACATTACTGGTTGAGAACTGTAGGGAGAAGGCAGAATGCCGTCTAGAGTATTCCGAGATTTAGCTTGCACCCTCGACCCACGGGTGAATTGGAATTGTGCAGGTGGTGGGGCTGACACTATAGGCAACCAGTGTTGATTTCCAATAATTATTTATCAAATATAAATCTAGTTGCCCTCCCCCTCTTTAAGTGACACTTTATCATGCAGAATATGAAGGCCTAACAGCTAGCACACGTCAATTCTAACATTAGCAGTCATGGAAGACAGACGAAGATGAGAATCCCTTAAAATAAAACACTTCCCTATAACATGCATCTTCTGCAATCTTCACCAATAGTATCTTACCATGGAAACCAAGGCTGACTGTTTGATACTGTAGATTTAATGCAAGCGCTGACTTGTCTCCAATTTCCTGCACTCTTATCTCACACCTTTGTCTTACATCATTGTGTCACTCAGTACTGACGTTTTGGTACCATTTCACTGAGATACAAATCAGCTGATGCTAAATGCAACTAAAAGAAGAATCCTGTACGTATGACTGATCAACACCACACCAATCATAGCCTACATTGCACCCATGATTAAAGTAATGTGGAATGGTGAGATAATGGTGTAGGTCATGAAAAAGTATGCATCCTTCCAACTGTTTGCCGTGAATGTTGAAAATGGTCAACATTTTCTCAATTAAGTACATTGCCCATGTGGTAACATGCTGAATTACAAAGTAACAAATGACATTGTCAACACCTGATTACACTGGATAGCTAGACCTTTAACCATTGTGTGACCTTTGAGCTCAAGAAAGAGCAAACTATAATCTTCATCTTAGTTAACTATCTTTACATCACTTCAATGAGTGAATCTATTGATGTGAAGACGTCAAAGTGATCTATTTACTCTGTAAAGTAACAGGTTTTTCATTACATTATTTACAAGTTTGTTTAGTGCTGTGATCACATTTAATTTACCATCATGCTTTATTCTTTACTGAGTTTAATTAAACATTGCACACATGTTCCTTCAATACTTCATCACCTTACATATATTTATTTAAATGTGCCTTGTCAACACTATACAGTTAATTCAGAAAGTATTTAGACCCCTTGACTTTTTCTACCTTGTTACGTTACAGCCGTATTCTAAAATCGATTTTTAAAATAAGTAATAATTCCCCTCATCAATCTACACACACTTCCCAATGACAAAGCGAAAACAGGTTTTTAGACATGTTTGCAAATGTATAACAAAAGAAAAAGTGGAAATATTACATTTACATAAGTATTCAGACCCTTTACTCAGTACTTTGTTGAAGCAACTTTGGCAAGGATTACAGCCTCGAGTCTTCTTGGGTATGATGTTACAAGCTTGGCACACCTGTATTTGGGGAGTTTCTCCCGTTCTTCTCTGCAGATCCTCTCAAGCTCTGTCAGGTTGGATGGGGAGTGTTGCTGCACAGCTATTTTCAGGTCTCTCAACAGAGATGTTTGATGTGGTTCAAGTCCGGGCTCTGGCTGGGCCACTCAAGGACATTCAGAGACTTGTCCCGAAGCCACTCCTGTGTCTTTGTCTTTGTCTTTGCTGTGTGCATAGGCTCATTATCCTGTTGGAATGGGAACTTTCGCCCCAGTTCCAGAGCTCTCAGGACCTTTCATCAAGGATCTCTCTGTACTTTGCTCCATTCATCTTTCCCTCGATCCTGACTATTCTCCCACTCCCTGCCGCTGAAAAACATCCCCACAGCCTGATGCTGTCACCACCATGCTTCACCGTAAGGATGGTGCCAGGTTTCCTCCAGAAGTGAAGCTTGGCATTAATCTTTTTTCCCCTTTTTTATCTGTCGGCCCTAGCCCCGAACTCAGGCCCTGTGTGTAGTTAATGGACCCTCTCTGCCCATTCAACTCCATCTTAGCTGATTAGCTGTTGTTGTCTTAGCTATCTCTCCCAATCAACACCTGTGATTGCTTTATGCCTCGCTTTATGTCTCTCTCAAATGTCAATATGGCTTGTATAGTTATCATTGTTTTAGTTTACAGTGGAGCCCCTAGTCCCACTCTACATGCCTCAGATCCCCCCCCCCCCCACCCCTGTCTGCACATTATGCTCTGAATCTATTCTACCACACCCAGAAATCTGTTCCTTTTATTCTGTCCCCAACGCACTAGAAGACCAGTTTTGCTAGCCTTTAGCCGTACCCTCATCCTACTCCTCCTCTTTTCCTCAGGTGATGTGGAGGTTAACCACGGCCCTGCGTGTCCCCAGGCACTCTCATTTGTTGACATCTGTAGTCGAAAAAGCCTTTGTCTCATGCATGTTAACATCAGAAGCCTCCTCCCTAAGTTTGTTTTACTCACTGCTTTAGCACACTCCGCCAACCCTGATGTCCTTGCCATGTCTGAATCCTGGCTTAGGAAGGCCACCAAAAATTCTGAGATTTCCATACCCAACTACAACATTTTCCGTCAAGATAGAACTGCCAAAGGGGGAGGAGTTAGCTTGCAAAGTTCTGTCATACTTTCCAGGTCTATGCCCAAACAGTTCGAGCTTCTAATAAAAAAATGTATCTCTCCAGAAATGTCTCACTGTTGCCGCCTGTTATAGACCCCCCTCAGCTCCCAGCTGTGCCCTGGACACCATATGTGAATTGATCGCCCCTCATCTATCTTCAGAGTTCGTTCTGTTAGGTGACCTAAAATGGGATAGGCGTAACACCCCGGCAGTCCTACAATCTAAGATGGATGCCCTCAATCTCACAAATAATCAAGGAACCCACCAGGTACAACCCTAAATCCGTAAACATGAGCACCCTCATAGATATTATCCTGACCAACTTGCCCTCCAAATACACCTCTGCTGTTTTCAATCAGGATCTCAGCGATCACTGCCTCATTGCCTGCATCCGCTATGGGTCCGTGGTCAAACGACCACCCCTCATCACTGTCAAACGCTCCCTAAAACACTTCTGCGAGCAGGCCTTTCTAATTGACCTGGCCCGGGTATCCTGGAAGGATATTGACCTCATCCCGTCAGTCGAGGATGCCTGGTCGTTCTTTAAAATTAACTTCCTCACCATCTTATATAAGCATGCCCCTTTAAAAAAATGTAGAACTAAGAACAGATACAGCCCTTGGTTCACTCCAGACTCCAGATATAGGTCTATAACAGTTTGGGTCTAGAGTGTCACCCCCTTTGAAGAGGGGGATGACCGCGGCATCTTTCCAATCTTTAACGATACGAAAGAGAGGTTAAACAGACTGGTAATAGGGGTTGCAACAATGGTGGCGGATCATTTTAGAGAGGGTCCAGATGGTCTAGCCCAGCTCATTTGTACGGGTCCAGGTTTTGTAGCTCTTTCAGAACATCTGCAATCTGGATTTAGGTGAAGGAGAAGCTGGGGAGGCTCGGGCAAGTAGCTGCGTGGGGGGCAGAGCTGTTGGCCGTGGCAGCCAGCCGTAGAGAAATGCTTATTGAAATTTTCGATTATCATGGATTTATCGGTGATGACCGTGTTACCTAGCCTCAGTGCAGTGTGCAGCTGGGAGGAGGTGCTCTTGTTCTCCATGGACTTTAGTGTCCCAAAACTATTTGGAGTTAGAGCTACACAGGATGCGAATTTCAGTTTGAAGAAGCTAGCCTTTGCGTTCCTGACTGACTGCGTGTATTGGTTCCTGATTTCCCTGAACAGTTGCATATCGCAGGGACTATTCGATGCTATTGCAGTCCGCCACAGGATGTTTTATGCTGGTCAAGGGCAGTCAGGTCCATCCTGCTCTGCCTCTCTATAAAGTCTTCGAAAGCCAAGTTAATAAACAGATCACTGACCATTTTGAATCCCACCGTACCATTGCTGTGCAATCCGGTTTCCGAGCTGGTCACGGGTGCACCTCAGCCCCGCTCAAGGTACTAAACGATATCATAACCACCATCGATAAAAGACAGTACTTTGCAGTCGTCTTCATCGACCTGGCCAAGGCTCTCGACTCTGTCGACAGACTCCACAGCCTTGGTTTCTCAAATGACTGCCTCGCCTGGTTCCCCAACTACTTCGCAGACAGAGTTCAGTGTGTCAAATCGGAGGGCCTGTTGTCCGGACCTCTGGCAGTCTCTATGGGGGTGCCACAGGGTTCAATTCTCGGGACGACTCTCTTCTCTGTATACATCAATGATGTTGCTCTTGCTGCGGATGATTCCCTGATCTACCTCTACACCGACGTCACCATTCTATATACATCTGGCCCTTCTTTGGACACTGTTAACTAACCTCCAAACGAGCTTCAATGCCATACAAAACTCCTTCCGTGGCCTCCAACTGCTCTTAAACGCAAGTAAAACCAAATGTGTGCTTTTCAACCTTTCGCTGCCCGAACCCACCCGCACGACTAGCATCCCTACCCTGGACGGTTCTGTCCTAGAATATGTGGACAACTACAAATACCTAAGTGTCTGGTTAGACTGTAAACTCTTCTTCCAGACTCATATTAAACATCTCCAATCCAAAATCAAATCTAGACTCAGCTTTCTATTTCGCAACACAGCATCCTTTACTCACACCGCCAAACTTACCCTAGTAAAACTGACTATCCTACCGATCCTCGACTTCGGCGACGTCATTTACAAAATAGCTTCCAACACTCTAGACTGCATCGAGTTTGCTGAGTATCACAGTGCCATCCATTTAGTTACTAAAGCCCCTTATACCACCCACCACTGCGACCTGTGTGCTCTAGTCGGCTGGACCCACTGGCTCCAGGTCATCTATAAGTCTATGCTAGGTAAAGCTCCGCCTTATCTCAGTTTACTGGTCACGATAACAACACCCACCCATAGCATGCTCTCCAGCAGGTATATCTCACTAGTCATCCCCAAAGCCAACACCTCCTTTGGCCACCTTTCCTTCCAGTTCTCTGCTGCAAATGACTGGAACTAATTGCAAAAATCGCTGAAGCTGGAGACTTATATTTCCCTCACAAACTTTAAACATCAGCTATCTGAGCAGCTAACCGATCGCTGCAGCTGTACATAGTCCATCTGTAAATAGCCCACCCAATCTACCTACCTCATCCCCATATTGTTTTTATTTACTTTTCTGCTCTTTTGCACACCAGTATCTCAACTTGCACATCATCGTCTGCTCATTTATCACTCCGGTGTTAATCTGCTAAATTGTAATTAATTTGCTACTATGGCCTATTTATTGCCTACCTCCTCATGCCATTTTCACACACTGTATATAGACTTTTTTTTCTATTGTCTTGTTGAGTACGCTTGTTTATTCCATGTGTAACTATGTTTGTCGCACTGCTTTGCTTTATCTTGGCTAGGTCGCAGTTGTAATTGAGAACTTGTTCTCAACTAGCTTACCTGGTTAAATAAAGGTGAAGAAAAGGCCTGATTGGTAGAGTTCTGAAGAGATGGTTGTCCTTCTGGAAGGTTCTACCAGCTCCACAGAGGAACTCTGGAGCTCTGTCACAGTGCCCATCAGGTTCTTGGTCACCTCCCTGACCAAGGCCCGTCTCCCCCGACTGCTCAGTTTGGCCGTTCTAAGAAGAATCTCGGTGGTTCCAAACTTATTAGAGGCCACTGTGTTCTTGGGGACCTTCAATGCTGCAGACATTTTTTGGTACCCTTCCCCAGATCTGTGCCTCGATACAATCCTGTTTTGGAGCTCTACGGAAAATTTCTGCACCCTCATGGCATCATGGTTTTTATTCTGACATGAACTGTCAACTGTGGGACCTTATACAAACAGGTGTGTGCCTTTTTCAAATCATGTCCAATCAATTGAATTTACCCCAGGTGGACTCCAAGTTGTAGAAACATCTCAAGGATGATCAATGGAAACAGGATGCATCTGAGCTCAATATCAAGTCTCATAGCAAAGGGTCTGAATACTTATGGTATTTCTGTTTTTTTTATACATTTTCAAACATTTATAAACCTGTTTTTGCTTTGTCATTATGGGATATTGTGTGTAGATTAATGAGGAAACCTTTTTTATTTAATACATTTTTAGAATAATGCTGTAATATAACAATTTGGAAAAAGTCAAGGGGTCTGAATACTTTATGAATGCACTGTATACAAAAGTATGTGGACACCCCTTCAAATTAGTGGTTTCAGCAATTTCAGCCACACCCGTTGCTGACAGGTGTATAAAATTGAGCACACAGCCATGCAATCTCCATAGACGAACATTGACAGGAGAATGGCCTTACTGTAGAGCTCAGTGACCGTCATAGGAATCCATCTTTCCAAGAAGTCAGTTCGTCAAATTTCTGCCCTGCTAGAGCTGCCCCGGTCAACTGTAAGTGCTATTATTGTGAAATTAAATATTGGCTCAGCTGCAAAGTGGTAGGCAACACAATCTCACATAACGGGAGCGCCGAGTGTTTTAAGCACGTAAAAATTGTCTGTCTTGGGTTGCAACACTCACTACGAGTTCCAAAATGCCTCTGGAAGGAACAAAATCTGTTTGTCGGGAGCTTCAGGAAATGGGTTTCCATGGCCGAGCAGTTGCACACAAGCCTAAGAGCACCATGTGCAATGCCAAGCATTCGCTGGAGTGGTGTAAAGCTCGCCGCTTTTGGACTCAGTGGAAATGCGATCTCTGGAGCGATAAATCATGCTTCACTATCTGGCACTCCGACGGACGAATCTGGGTTTGGCGGATGCCAGGAGAACGCTACCTGTCCCAATGCACAGTGCCAACTAGAGGTCGACCGACTATGATTTTTCAACGCCGATACCGATTTTTGGAGTACCAAAAAAGCCGATACTGATTAATCGGCCGTTTTTTTTTTTTTTTTTTTTTTTTAATTTAAATTTTTTATTACAAATAAATGTATTTAAAAAAAATAATGACAATTACAACAATACTGAATGAACACTTATTTTAACTTAATAACATTTCAGGTTCCTTGCTTAGAACATATGAAAGCTGGTGGTTCCTTTTAACATGAGTCATCAATATTCCCAGGTAAGAAGTTTTTAGGTTGTAGTTATTATAGGATTTATAGGACTATTTCCCTCTATACCATTTGTATTTCATTAACCTTTGCCTATTGGATGTTCTTATAGGCACTTTAGTATTGCCAGTGTAACAGTATAACTTCCGTCCCTCTCCTCGCTCCTCCCTGGGCTCGAACCAGCAACACAACGACAACAGCCACCATCGAAGCAGCGTTACCCATGCAGAGTAAGGGGAACAACTACTAGAAGGCTCAGAGCAAGTGATGTTTGAAACGCTATTAGCGCGCGCTAACTAGCTAGCCATTTCACTTCGGTTACACCAGCCTCATCTCGGGAGTTGATAGGCTTGAAGTCATAAACAGCGCAATGCTTGACGCACAATGAAGAGCTACATGCCTGCTTCTGCCTACCACCGCTCAGTCAGATACGTAGATGCTTGTATGCTCAGTCAGATTATATGCAACGCAGGATACGCTAGATAATATCTAGTAATATCAACCATGTGTAGTTAACTTGTGATTATGATTGTTTTTATAAGATAAGTTTAATGCTAGCTAGCAACTTACCTTGGCTTACTGCATTTGCGTAATAGGCAGTCTCCTTGTGGAGTGCAATGAGAGAGAGGCAGGTCGTTATTGCGTTGGACTAGTTAACTGTAAGGTTGCAAGATTGGATCCCCCGAGCTGACAAGGTGAACATCTGTCGTTCTGCCCCTGAACGAGTAAGTTAACCCACCGTTCCTAGGCCGTCATTGAAAATAAGAATGTGTTCTTAACTGACTTGCCTAGTTAAATAAAGGTAAAAAAAAAATCTGCAAATCGGCGCCCAAAAATACTGATTTCTGATTGTTATGAAAACTTGAAATTGGCCCTAATTAATCGGTCGACCTCTTGTGCCAATTGTAAAGTTTGGTGGAGGAGGAATTATGGTCTGGGGCTGTTTTTCATGGTTTGGCCTAGGCCACTTAGTTCTAGTGAAGGGAAATCTTACTGCTACAGCATTCAATGTTCGGTTCTGTGCTTCCAACATTGTGGAAACAGTTTGGGGAAGGCTCTGTTTCAGCATGACATTGACCCTGTTCACAAAGCAAGGTCCATACAGAAATGGTTTGTCAATCGGTGTGGAAGAACTCGACTGGTCTGCACAATGCCTTAACCTCAACCCCATCGAACACCTTTGGTGTCTACATACTTATGGTCATGTAGTGTATGTAAGTCTGGTACTGCTGCCTGTGGCTTCTCTGAAAGGATACAGTGCCTTGCGAAAGTATTCGGCCCCCTTGAACTTTGCAACCTTTTGCCACATTTCAGGCTTCAAACATAAAGATATAAAACTGTATTTTTTTGTGAAGAATCAACAACAAGTGGGACACAATCATGAAATGGAATGACATTTATTGGATATTTCAGACTTTTTTAACAAATCAAAAACTGAAAAATTGCGTGCAAAATTATTCAGCCCCCTTAAGTTAATACTTTGTAGCGCCACCTTTTGCTGCGATTACAGCTGTAAGTTGCTTGGGGTATGTCTCTATCAGTTTTGCACATCGAGAGACTGAAATTTTTTCCCATTCCTCCTTGCAAAACAGCTCGAGCTCAGTGAGGTTGGATGGAGAGCATTTGTGAACAGCAGTTTTCAGTTCTTTCCACAGATTCTCGATTGTATTCAGGTCTGGACTTTGACTTGGCCATTCTAACACCTGGATATGTTTATTTTTGAACCATTCCATTGTAGATTTTGCTTTATGTTTTGGATCATTGTCTTGTTGGAAGACAAATCTCCGTCCCAGTCTCAGGTCTTTTGCAGACTCCATCAGGTTTTCTTCCAGAATGGTCCTGTATTTGGCTCCATCCATCTTCCCATCAATTTTAACCATCTTCCCTGTCCCTGCTGAAGAAAAGCAGGCCCAAACCATGATGCTGCCACCACCATGTTTGACAGTGGGGATGGTGTGTTCAGTGTGATGAGCTGTGTTGCTTTTACGCCAAACATAACGTTTTGCATTGTTGCCAAAAAGTTCAATTTTGGTTTCATCTGACCAGAGCACCTTCTTCCACATGTTTGGTGTGTCTCCCAGGTGGCTTGTGGCAAACTTTAAACTACACTTTTTATGGATATCTTTAAGAAATGGCTTTCTTCTTGCCACTCTTCCATAAAGGCCAGATTTGTGCAATCTACGACTGATTGTTGTCCTATGGACAGAGTCTCCCACCTCAGCTGTAGATCTCTGCAGTTCATCCAGAGTGATCATGGGCCTCTTGGCTGCATCTCTGATCAGTCTTCTCCTTGTATGAGCTGAAAGTTTAGAGGGACGGCCAGGTCTTGGTAGATTTGCAGTGGTCTGATACTCCTTCCATTTCAATATTATTGCTTGCACAGTGCTCCTTGGGATGTTTAAAGCTTGGGAAATCTTTTTGTATCCAAATCCGGCTTTAAACTTCTTCACAACAGTATCTCGGACCTGCCTGGTGTGTTCCTTGTTCTTCATGATGCTCTCTGCGCTTTTAACGGACCTCTGAGACTATCACAGTGCAGGTGCACTTATACGGAGACTTGATTACACACAGGTGGATTGTATTTATCATCATTAGTCATTTAGGTCAACATTGGATCATTCAGAGATCCTCACTGAACTTCTGGAGAGAGTTTGCTGCACTGAAAGTAAAGGGGCTGAATAATTTTGCACGCCCAATTTCTCAGTTTTTTGATTTGTTAAAAAAGTTAGAAATATCCAATAAATGTCGTTCCACTTCATGATTGTGTCCCACTTGTTGTTGATTCTTCACAAAAAAATACAGTTTTATATCTTTATGTTTGAAGCCTGAAATGTGGCAAAAGGTCGCAAAGTTCAAGGGGGCTGAATACTTTCGCAAGGCACTGTATATGAGGTTTCAGGTTGTAGTGTCTCAAGGGATGTAGACATTTTTATCTAGTTTATGACGTGTGTCAGTCAGGGAGGAACCAACGTTCAATGCCTTTATGCTTTCAGTCTCACTAACTTCTCTAGAAGTCAAACACCCAAAACAATGTGGCAAAGCGGGTCTTGATGACACACATCCTGCCTGTCTCACCATGCTTGTACACACAAAGCAAGTGAGTAATGTTAATGTACGTGTAAGTGCAAAACCAAAGGAATTCCCCAACTCATTTTATAAGAAGAGGAAACCCACAGTTTCTCGGATCTTCTCAATTTCTTTAGACTTGATGTCATACGATTTCTTTATTATTGGGCCAAAACAATTCCTTTCAGAGACCACACAGACTGAGTGCATACCTTTTTTTTATTTAAATTGGCACGTTTTAAAAACATCTACATACTTAGATCTGCTTGAAGTCTTTAGACAGCAACCTATGGTTCTCACTGTGCAGGACACTGACCAATGTTGAAGGAAAATAATATATACACACTCTATTCTAGTAGTTAATTTGCTTTGGTGAGGTAGAGGAACTTTTCCCAAATGTACAGTATGAGTCACATTGTGGTCATTCAAAGGGTAAATGCTGTCAGAGGATTAAGCGTTAAGTCTCTCCATTTGTTTTTTTTTCTCCCCACAGGCCTATGCACCAGTAAAGAGTTCTGGAGTTCAGACATAGACCAATGTGTATCCTGCTCAACATGCAAGCAGTATCCAAAGACCCCTTCATGTAACACTTGTAAGTTAAGTTTGAATGTTCCTTAGCTAATAATTTAACTTAACACCTAAATCTTGCACATAACCCAATCCTTTATTGTATGCCTAAAGCTGTCCTCTTCGACCAATATGTCCCCTTTTCAGGCACATTTATAGAGGAGAGATCTGATGTCTGGAGACTGGCAGCCATTTCCAGCTTCTCTGTGCTGGCAGTCGTTCTGCTCATTGCAGTATTGATCATTGGGGTCATGGTGCATCGACGCACGGCAAACAATAGGCCCCTTCGTGGTAGGGCTCCCGGCTACCATCTCCTGATAAACTAACATTGTCAGTCATGAAACTTATTGTAGCATGATGAGGCACATTTTTTTTTTGTAGCATTTTGACCTCTTTGGGTTCTGGTGAAAATACAGTAAAAATGTTCTGCATTTTCTTGTTCTGCAGAACCTATTGAAGAGACAACGGGACCTCTTTACCAAGCTTAAACATTTCAGTAGGTATGCATTCCGCAAATGTGTTGATGTGTGAACAATTGACAACTGCTATCAATTATTATGCATAATTAAGTGTATGTAAGTAGCCTCGAAGTATGCAAATAGTTTTGTACAAATTGTAATTGTTTTTGAAATAATGGGGGATGTTGAGTGAATTAACCAACAAATCTCTCAT